>NW_009231652.1:27080-51184 GCF_000690835.1 Fulmarus glacialis
TTCACAGACAGAGTTATTTGGGTAGCTGGGCGCAAACCCCCCATTGGAAAATGTGACACGCTTCTTATCCCCTTGAATTTGCTCACAAAACACTAATTAAGGCATGTAATGAAGACAGCAGCATCCATTAATAAAGAATCATTATGGGGACGGATTAGCGAGCTTATCGGAAACAGGTGGAAGTGAGCTGGGAGTCTGCTCCGGGCGGCATGTGCGAGCCCAGGCTTTCCCAGCCCTCCAGGACAGCGAGCCGGGAGCCTCCGAGGGATACACCCTGCGTCCACGGGACGGATGGGGCGGGCAGGGGGATGCGCGTTCAGGGAGCTTTTGGGTTCGTTTTGGGACCGAGCTCCGCACCCCTCCCCAAACTGCTCCGCCGCCTGGGATGCTGCCAGCGGTGTCGGGTCCTTCCCTCCCTGGGGGGAGCCACATCCATCCAGTGCAGCAGAGAGGAGCTGGTGGGGACAGCGAGACCCATCCAGCCCCTCGGGAGGGAGGGAGGTGGGGAACGGCTGGGGAAAGGGAAATATCCGCTCCTTGGAGGAATAATAACTTCTCAGGCCAGGGGAGCCTGGTGTCTTTCGTGCCCTTGTTAGCCCCTGACACCTGCCTGCCTTCTGCCCTGCTATTAATACAGAGCTGACTCACGGTCTCTGCAGCCCCTCTGGGCAGGATTTAGGCTGCAAAGACGCTCAGCCTGGTTGTTTGAAGGTGTGTTGCATCTATTTCTGAGCAGCTCAGCTAAGGCCAGCGATGAAGAAAGGAAGCTGGGCTCTCCCTGGCCTTTGCCCTCCGTTCAGGAGATATTCCAGTGTCATCCTGCACCGCTGCTTGTGTGGTTGGGGACCGCCTGCCCTCCTGTGAACTGGGGACGTGGCAGCCCTGCATCCGGCCACGGACCCCGGTGGGACACCCTCCCACCCCCTCCGCCACCAGCTCCCATTGCGTTCACACAGGGAACCCATCAGCCACCTCCGGTCCTTTGCCAACTGGGGACTCCCACGCTCACTCTGACTGTCTCCTCCTTTGAGCTCTGGGGTCCCAGTTCACCCACACACCTTTCCCCCTACCCCCAGTTATCTGCCCAGGTTCACCCAACCCACCAGCCTGACATCCTTCCGCATCCTTTCTTCTTACCAATTGGCATCCATTTCCCACAGGGTTCAAACCCACCTGGGGTGGTCCTGGCTGCATGGTCCGATCTCCTGCCCCATGGATGGCTACACCTGGGCTGGAGGTCAAGTAAGCCTTCGAGAAAAGGGCGAGGAGTCATCACTTATGGACATGGTGGGGAAAGCTGCACTTTTCCCGTCTCCTCCATGGGCAGGCAAAAAGTGCCTCTGCTCTCACAAGCATCTTCCCCACGCTGCTGCTTGCAGTATCCTTCAGCCTGGACTGGTGGAGCTTCTTAAGCATTGCCTGGGCTGCAGGGGGACCGGAGGGGGCTGAGGCTGTGGTCCCTTGTGGGTCTCTTGGGAGGGAAGCGAAGCAGCAGGTGGTTTTTCTCGCTCAGGGCATGATGCCCCGTGAAGAGCAGAGGAAGGTGTGAGCCAGCAGTTTGGCCTCATGGAAACGGAAACCGGAGAGGGGAGATTTATCCACGGGCATTATGTGTGGTCTCTACAGAAAGCTGGTAATGCAGAGAGGTCATGCGTCTAGCAGGAGGGGTGTTTGGCTGATGGCTGGGGAATATTTTGTGTATTCTGGGTTTTTTTGTATACCTGTTAGCACGGCAGAGGAACTGGGTCTGGAGAGCCCTCCTGCAGCCCTGGTGCTGGATCCCAGAAGAGCATCACTTACTCCCATGCAGGCCACCCATTGCCGGGGAATGTCCTGGCTTCATCTGGAGCACCTGGGACATAGCATTTGAATGGAAAGACAGTCCCTACTGGCATGTAGAGGGACAGGACTGTGCATCCCGTGGCAGGGCCAGACCTTGCCTGGTTTTCCAGGGTGAGACGATGCTTCATCATCAAGTGCTGAGCCCCCTGCTCTGGTGCCCGTTGCTGCAGTTGGATGGGGGACACCTGGGCAGGTACTTGGTCCTCAAGCGCCAGAAGAGCCAGGAACTTCACATGTTTTTACTTGTCACCTTTTGGTCTCAGGTTGGTCCCTAAAAGTCTAATCCTAACCCTCCGGATCATCTCTGTTTTGGGAACATTGCCAGGTACTGGAGAAGGGTGAACAGTGCCAGGTCTCACTTAGGTGTTGCTGTCAGGGTAATGCAACGTGTGGGCAGCCTGGAGACCCCTGCACCACGGAAAGAGCTAAAGGAACCCAAAGGCAACAGCGCTGGTGGGGTCTTTTGTGCCAGGTGCTCCTGTTTTTTTGGGAAGGGCTCTCCTCCAGCGAGCAATGCCCAACATCCACCCTACAACGACCTGCTGAAGCTCACCCAGGCCTTGGAGGGCTGGGGCAGGAGTGCAAAGGGCGAAGATATTCTTTGGATTGCATTTACTTCCACATCTCCAAAAGAAAAGCAAAATCTTTTGTTTTGGTGGATGTTTACCCCTGCCGGGAAAGCCGTGGCTGGTTGGCAGAACGTTCCCGGGAACCGATTTCACGGAAGATCTCATAGCAGTGGCTATCTCCCAGCTCGGCCTCTCTGGCTACGCGTTCCCACCGGCCGTGCCGTGGCTGGGATGTTCAAAGGAGCCTCTACTCCCACTGCATTCCTGTGCCTGCACTCATCTGCGAGTCTGCTCCGGCAGACCAGCGCGGGGCTGGTCAGGAGGCACCGGCAGGAAAGGAGGAAATGCCTGCAGTTTTCTTACTCCAGACCATCTGCACATCTTCAGTCCAATGCTCTCTGAAAAGTTCTCCCTGGATGAGAGTAGTTGTCTCCGCTCACGGCATCCTCCCTTGTTCCTTTCTGTGGGATCTGGGCTTTGCAGCAGGAACTGCTCCTTTCCACCAGTACGGCTATTTCCAAAGTATTTCCAAGACCTTTGGTTTCTTGGAGCTGGAGTGCAGAAGCTTGGCCACCATCCCTGTTGCCCTGGGTGCTTGGACCCAGCGGTAAATCTCCATGCACTTCTCCACGCACTTCGGCAGAGGTGTGAGACAGAGATGCAGACTCTTGGTGGGGGTCCTGCCTGAGCTTCATACTCCCAGTTTCTGAGCTCCTCCTTGCAAAATTTGCAAGGATGAAGTTTCCCGGGTAGGGAAGACAAGGGCAGGGTCAGGAGAAGAGCAGCAGCCCCTGTGATTTACTGACTTGCTTTCGTCTCTCCTGGTGGATTTTCCTTTCTCCTTTTGGCTTGTTGTTTCTCTCCTCTCCTGTCTGCTTGTGGTTTGTGGTTTCCCCCCAGTGTAACCTGAGTAGATTATGTGTTTATCTGTGATTACGGAACACGTTTTGGCTGTCTCCTTGGTTTCTGAGGTTATTTGCGGAGCCTTAGCCCTGGCCAGCCCCAGGCTCTTTGGGGTCCCCCCTGCACGACATCCTGGCATGGCACAAAAAGGTTTCAGTGCCTCGTGTCGCCCTGTCCCGAGCATCTGTGGGAAGGCAGAAATGTCCTGCGTTTGCCCAGGTGGGTGGGGAAAAGCCCAGATTCCCCTCGCACTGCAAAGCATCCCTCGTTTCACCACCTCTCTGCAAACCCTCCTTCTCCAGCCGGCTCTGTCCTTTTCTGCTCAGCCTCTCTCCTCCGAAAGACCCTTCCTGCTCAGCCCCAAAATGGACTATTGTCCTCCTCCCACCCTCCAGCCCTTGATCTTCCTGCCAGAGAGGCTGGCCAGCCCACCCCGGCGGGCAGCTGCCTGACAGCTCTCAGCTGTGGGCTACCCGGCTGTCGGTCCCGGCCACCGGCTCGCTGCTGCCCGCACCCTGCCTGCACCACTGACGGCCCAGGAGCCTTCACCCGCCCCGGCCCCGCAGGCAGGAGCTGGGGGGGTCTTTGCTGCTGCTCCAGCCCTGGGCATCTGGGCAAGGAGAGGTAGGAGCACGCGGAGAGCGGTGGCACGGGCTTTCCCTCTGGGCTTTTTTGCACCTTGTAGGGCTTCTCCTGGCTGTGCATGTCTGTGGCTCCTGGGTCCTGTTGCCCGTGAGGACCCCTTTTGTCCCCCAGTAGAGGAGGAGAGGAGAAGGCTGTGCTGTCCATCTCAGGCTGTTTTTTTTTTTTCCTTTAAATACCAAAGGAGCTGTAGCCCAGCAGTTTCTTGGACTCCCTGCACAACTTCAGCTCCTCAGAGGTGAAGCCAAGCTGAGACCTGGCAAGAGGCACATGGTCCAGGTTCCCTGCTGAGAAGGTCACCAAGATCCGAAAGATCAGCCAGCAAGCTCCTGCCCTTCAGCTCCTACTCTCCCCCAGCATCTCACCCTCCAATATCCCTCGCTGCAATTTCTGCCCCGTGTTGTGCCCCTGGGGGAGGATTTATTTTCTTTGCAGCAGCCTTTTAGGGACTTGTGGGCTTCCCACTTGGTGAGAAGTTTCATCCCATGGTTTGTGCTGGTGGAGGGCAGGCTGGCCCCATCGCTTTCTGAAACCATCCCATCCCTGCTCTTCAAAGGCATAGCTGACCAATGCACTGACCAACACTATGGCTGTCCAAAATCACAGGCCTTTTTGCTTTGGAAACATTTAGTTTTTTTCTGTTTAGGAGGATAAAATGAAGATACCCTGGGTTGCTGTGACCTAAATGAGAGGAGGGGATGCAACCTCAGAAAATTTGAGGGTGACACCAAATGGAGGGAAGTGGACGATATGTTGGAATCCAGAGCTGCTGTTCAGAGGAACCTCAACATGCTCAAGAGGCTGCCAGGAAATTCATAAGGGTCGGGGCAAATGCAGATCCTGGCACCTGGGATGGATTATCCTCATGTAGCAGGATGCTGGGAAGGGCAAATCGGGATCCTGTGCCCAGTTTTGGGCTCATCTGAAAAATAAAAGTGTCTGCAAACTGGAGTGGGTGCGGCTGAGGGCCACAGAGGTGTTCAGGGGCTGGAGGATGTGATGTCTGAGCAGATGTGGAAGGAACCAAGTTTGTAGAGCATGGAGAAGAGGAGCCCGATGGGAATCTGACTGTCCGTGCCACTACCTAAAGGCGACTGTACAGAAGAAAAAGCCGACTCAGGTGCACAAAGGACAGTGGCAATGGGAACATGTTGCACCATGTAAAATTCTGATAGGACATAAGGAAAAATTTCTTCATCCTGAAAGTGGTCAAGCACTGGAACAGGGGCCCTGAGAGGCTGTGGCCAAAAAGCCCCTCCATCCTTGGAGATTTTCAGCACTCAGCTAGACAAGGCCATGAGCAATTCGATCTAAATTGAAATTTAGCCCTGTGTCGAGCAGGGGGTTGGACGAGAGACCTCCAGAGGGCCCACCTGACCTACATTTTTGTTCAATTCTATAATTCATCGTGTAAAATGATTTGCAAATTGCTTCTTCCAAGGTATCTTCGCTTGTACACATTCTGCCTTGCAAATCACAAGCCATGCGGCTAGAGGTGTGACCTGCGGTTTTGCCCAGGACATCTATTAATTACTCAGTGCAATTCCAAGGTGTGCATTAAATGAAAGATAGCAGGAGAGGGAAAATGGGCTGGAGCTAAGGTATTAGACAGGAGTGCCCTTCAGCTTAATTCAGTTCCTGAGTTTGTCATTTGTTCCCTGAGGGATTCTAGACAAGTTTCTAGGTAATAATACTTTTTACCCTACACTGACTGTAAGTGCATTTCCAGCACCTAGCAAAATGAGGCCTGGATATTTTTTTTGCACAGTGGGGATTGGAAAAAGTACTGTGGGAGCATCAGGAGACACAAATCTTCCTAGTCTCTGCAATACAGAGAGAAGGTTGTACCTATGCAGAGCTCTGCTTCGCACGGGTGAGATTCCCCAGCAGCTGTGAACACGCACAGGGAGCGAAACTACGCCTCGTCTTTATGTAAGATGGAGATCCTATAGGTCTTATAACCTTCCTGTGGCAAACATAGCAATAATGAATTTGGCCCGTTTCACTGCCTTTCAGCTTAAGGCATATCTGGACATTTTTCCCCCCAGACTGTTCAAGTCATGATTGGCTTTTCAGGTGCATCAGCCATACCTTCACCCCTGCAAATGTTGGTTTGTCATATGGGAAAGCCTGCCAGACTGCACTTCAGCATTTCTACTATTTGCCTTCTGTCTCCAGCCAAACCCACCACTACACTGGCCAAGGTGCTGGGAGGAGGAGGGTGAGATGCCACTGCTCTCTCCCGGGTGGCAGGACAGATGTTGGACTGTGCATCTCGGCCTCGGAGGAAATATGGAGACAACCCTTCAGAAGGATGAGATCGAAATCCCTTGAAATCTGCCGCGTCTTCTCCATTTCCTCCAAGGTCTGCTTGCTGTTGGCTCTCGTGTAGCTATACTAAGAGGAAAGGAAGGACTGGGTGGGGGGGGTCTTCTCCATGACCCATGTGTCATTCCCCATTATAGCATCAGTACGATAAGACTTGCAGATGCTCCCAAATCCTATTAGACCCACCCACCTTCCGGCACTGCCCCCTCCCTGGGGATGCAGGGATGAGGGCGTGGGGTGCCGGACCACACAGCTGAGCCTGAGCAGAGATGAAAGATTTTCATAACAAACAGCTCTGGGCTGGGATAAAGAAAGGGATGTTTTCAGCCTGTGAAAGGGATGATTAATTGCAGAGTTCTGTCTACCTGCTGCTTGCTCTCCTCTTATTAACAATATCCTTGGTGCTTCCACGTAACCATCCCATAATGGGATGCATGCAAATGGGGGCGAAATCTCTAGGCAAAGACCTAGAAATGCTTCTCCTGAGCCATTTGGAGAGGCTTTCCCTGCCCCTGCCAAGCTCCTGCCTCTCAGAGCCGATCTGGGAATGGAGACAGACACAGAGTGGGTCTGGGGCCATTCCCAGACAGTGGGATGTCTCTGGTCCTTGACCAAATTAGAGCAGAGAGCGGGATCCGAGCAGAGCCAGGCTGCTCACTCGCATGGGCTGAGCACCCCGGATCCATCCCAGGTTGTGGTGCATTCGCTGTTAAATGCTGCCAGGCAAGGGACATGGGAAACAGGGAGGAGGTGGCTGGTTTGATACCATCTTCCCTTTGGTAAAGCTGCTGCATAAATCCCTTGTGGGCAGCACGTTGCTCAGGGTAGGGGTGTTTGTGATTTAGAGGCTGTCTCCTCCGGCTTGTCTTTGAGTGAATGGGCCTGGAGCAGCCCAGATCTGCATGCAAACCCATCCAGACAGCCTCCTTCACAACCCGCCTCCTCACCAGCTGTCTCTGCAGGGATCGCTAACACACCTATCCCAACGCCTCTGTAACATACCCTGAAATCATGAGCCAGTAGAAAGACAGAAGTCTTGCACGTCTTTGCAGTGTGTGGGTCTGGCTGGTTTGAAATCCATCTCTATTTGCTCAGGACAGTCCCTCCCGGGGGGTAAGGGATGGGAGCTTACCCATCCGACATGGCAGGCAGCACGCAGACCTATGCATGGAGATGTGGCAGGTACTGAAATGCCCTTGGCCTCCCTCCCTCGTGCTGTGCCCATGTACGCAAGACAAATTCCTCCCCAAAGCGCCTGGGGACTGGAAGGATCCATCCAGAGAGATTTATCCTGCTGGAAACTGATTTAATTTAAAAATATGGTGTGTTAACAGAGGCGCTTCCAGAGCATCTTCTGTGAATGCATTAGAGTGGGAGGAAGAGGAGCTGGGTGAGCAGGAAGGACCTGGCAGCGGTTGGTGCCTGCGTCTCTACAGAGGTGGGGGAACCATCACAGGAGTGGAAAAGGACGGAGGAGGTTTTGGGGACAGCAGCAGCACCTTTCCAACCCCCAAGGGGCTGCCTTAGCCGCTGTGCTGGCCCGGCTGAGCCGTGCCTCTGGAGCTCGAGGGGGTGCCATGGTCTCCAAAGTTGTGTCCAAACGACCTGTAGTGATGTTCAGTGTTGCAAACACCAGCCATCAGGTCCTCAGAGTTGCAGAGACCACAGCCTCTGGGTTGTCCCTTTGGGATTCCTATTTTCAAGATCTGTCTTCTCACAAAGTCCAGAAATATGGTGTTTTTTTTTTTTCATGAAAACTGTGATTCCAGGCTGTCGCAGGGCTCCAGAGGCTGGGTTTTTAAGAGTACCTACAATACTTCAGGTGTAAGATAAATCGCCCGGTGTTAAACTCAGCCCTGTGGTTGCTGTCAAACCCATCCGGGGCTGTAAAAAGCAATCACACTGTATTGAAATGGCCTTAACTTGTTCCCAATGAAAGGTGCTGGGCTAATTCAATTAAAGGCCTAGCGCAGATGGATTTAGGAGCTGGGGTGGAGGATGAAAGAAAGCAGAGAAAGAGGGAAAGATCCCTGCGGAGGCGGGGAGCGGTGCTCCCTGGGCTCTAAGTCCATCACCTAATTGCCCTCTGCTTTGAATCCAAGGGACAAAGGCTGCCCCTTGCCTCCTGCCCCCGGCACGGCCTTTTGCAGGGGAGAGATTCGGGGGTGCCCCCTCTGTGAGTGCAAGGGGAGAGCTGCTTAACTCCCCTTTGGTCTGAAAGGATTTCCCCTAATCCTGACCTCTCCCGGCGCTGCTCAGACGCCGCTGCTGAGAGCAGGGCGTTAGTGCCGGCTTTAATCCCAGCCCACCGCTCTCCCCTCCGCGGGGGCACTCGCCCCTTTTCAGCCTCTGTGTTTGGGATTGAAAGGCTTGCAAAAGCCTTTGGAGTTCAGTTCAAGAGCCACATTCCTCAGGACACAGCCCGCTCCCCGGGAGCCGGATTGCAGCGGCGAGGATGGAGCTCTCCTAGAAACCCCGCTCGGATGCCGCGTCTCTGTCCATCTTCCCCCGACTGAGGGTCTAGAGCGGCACCAGGATTTGGGCTTGCTGGTAGTGGAGCTGGATCCCTTCTTTTCTGCTTGAGATCCTCTGGATGAGCTGTTTCCAGGTCCTTCCGTGGAGTTTTGTCCCAGAAGCAGCAGACAGAGCCCTCGCAGGATGGTGTGATCTGGCTAAGGATGCTCCGCCATCAGATTTATAAGGTTCATGCTGTTGAGGCTGCTATTACCAGACACAGCTTCTCCCACGCAGGAGTGTTTTCTCCCCTGCAAAGCCTGGCAAGGAACGTGCTTTGCTGAGGAGCAGGAAGCACAGATCAAAGTGACGTTCGCTCCACGGATTTTTCTGTTATTTTTCAGCTGGTTAATTGCTGTCTATTAATGTGCGAAGCCCTGGGCAGCATTTGCCATGAGAGGACAGGCTGGTTAGCTTGATGTGCTGTCAGGCAGCTACTAAGGCTGATCCATGGCTACCCAGAGGTGTCCCTAGGGATGCACGTCGCCACGTATGTGATGGCTGCAAAGGCTGGAGAAGTGCAGCATCAGGGCTGCAAGATGGTGGGAGATGGGGTAAAGAGGACATTTGCTCCATGATTCCCTGGCAGCTCTTTCTGACCGCAGTCTCTCAGGCTGGAAAGGGGAGAGGCAAATTCATGGGCAAGCAGAGGGCTCTACAAGACTATGAGGGGCCAGCTACGAGCTGGGCAGGGAATGAAGTAAGTGGACCTGCAAATGAAACAGCACTGGGGTCCTCATGGAAGTGACTGGTGGCAGAAAGGACACACAGCACCTTCCCAGATCGGGATCAGCAGTGCTGTGCTAGCCACCGTACCGGTGTTAGCGACTGCAATGGGGAGCAGGGACGAGGTCATCCTGTGAACCGCGGCTGCTCGGCTCCATCCTCCTGCCCTTGGGTTGCTGTTCTGGTCAGGGCCAAGTTCGGACACATGTGCTGCGTGAAGCATTTTTCATGTGGCTGCAACGGTGCCGTTCGACTCGCAGAACTGCATCTGCTGATGGCCAACGAGGGCAGCTGGGTGAGCGACCACACCTCTGCTCAGCCCCGCTGCCGTACCATGGATGGCCATGGAAGGTACTCAGAGGCTTGGAAGCTGCCTGATCAGCAGCAGAAGAGCCTGTGGACAGGGTACATGTGCCAGCCTGTGTGGTCCCCAAGTCCTGCAGTGATGCCTGCAGGCCTTAAGGCACGTGCTCTTTCCAGAAAGCCAACAGAGGTAGCGATGGGGAGAAAACGCTGTGGTCCGCACTGCAGTGCCAGACTGCAGTGTCTTCTGCAAGGTGTGTGGAGAGAAATTCGCTGGCTGGATTCACATGACCCGAGCTGTTTGCTCGCTGCAGTTCACTTTGCCCTGAGCAAGGGACAATATCCCACCATCAGCCCAGTCCTGGGGACCTCATGACATCCAAAAAGAGGCATCAGACCTACTAGGAGAGGAGCAGGCTGCAACGTGAGGATTCCTCCTCATCTGAGACGCTCCTCCGGGGGCAGGGACGGCACGGGACATTTCAGGAGTGCTGCAAGCTCTTGGTGATGCTGAGGAGCTGAGCCAACCCTAAATGAATCTGCACGGGCAGTGTCAGGTTGTGGTTGGATCTAAGTTCGGGAGTCACATTCGGCACGTCCGGTGGCCGAGGGGCTCTTTGTCTCTTCTCCTCTGGGCCGTCGAAGGCTGCGGAGATCAGGTTTCCGAGGTGCTCTGGGCCGTTCAATAAGGGTGACCCATGTGTGAAGCCGCAGGGTAGTTTTTCTGCTGCCAGCCGTGCTTCACCCAAAGACATTAGATCGGGCTCTGAAGAGATGGGGGCATTTTGGACCTGGGCCATACCAGCACATTCAGCTGCAGATGGTTACAGGAACAGATAACTGGTCCTGCAGAAATTCCAGGAAGTCTGATCACCCTGGAACATAGATCCTATTCACATCGTCTGTAACCTGAGAGCAGCTCTTCGGAGCTGGGATTAGCAAAAGTATTTGGCTTCACCTGCCCTACTCCCAGGGAGCTGGTGGGCCAGTGCTAAAGCCCTGCTGGTGGGGAAGAAGAGGAAGGGCTTTCTGCAGGCTAACGCTGGTCCTGGCATGGGAGAAACTTGCTTCTGCTCTGGTAATGGCTATGGAAAGGTGTGAGCAGGGGCTTTACCTGGGTAACTCCCTGCCTGGATCAGTGAGAGGTATGAAATCTGTGTATGATGGGTCACATATACACCTTGCACACCCAGACTTGTCTGCAGGGTCAGGCACATGCACGGATGTGCTCTTGCCTTACCACCCCAAAACATCACCGCCAGCAGGGATGTGTAGAACAGGGGGTTGCATGGTGGGGTGGGGTAAGCAGGGCATATGAATACAAAGCACACGCTGCCACTAGCAGGGGAAATGCTGAAATCTGCACCTGGAAAATACACTTTTCCTTTGCTGGGGTTTATCCTGCTCTCTGAGACTAGGCAGGGACCTGGGTTGCCTGCCCCAGCCCCTGCCCTGGGGGATGGCACCTGCTTCCAGAGCAGATCCAAGGAGGAACTGGGGCTCCCTCCCCAAGGAAGTGGGTATTAGGCATCCCAGAAGCGATGCCTAATTCCTGCAGGCTGGGCAGGGAGATGCCCTATGCCCACGACTGGAAGAGGTGAGCACAGCTGTGTGGGAAACCCCTGCCTGTCTCTGCAGTTTGCAGCATTGCTTCTGGAGTTTGCAGCATTGCTTCCCAGGAAAAAGAGCTGAGCAGTTGCCTGGTGCTGAGGACTCAAGCTGGAAAGCTGCAAATGAATGGATAAACTGGACAGAAACAGTCACCGGGGCACACCGCACTCGCTAGGGTTGGAGCCAAGTCAGATGTTTTGTGGGCCCTGCTGTCTAAATTTCTGTCCCAGAAGACTGGAAGCTGGTAAATATGATACCGATCTTTGAAAGAATGACCTGGGAAACTAAAGGTCAGCGAATCTGACTTCTGCACTGAGCAAATTATCAATATTATAATAAAAGACCAAATGAATAGACATGTGCATGTTAGCCTGTGAGAAGGTTAAGACTTCTTGCTGTGGAGGTGATGCCTCTCCAGTGCAGCTAGCTGAAGGAAGAAACGTGTGTGTAAATCAGGGAGAGTCTCTTGAAAAAGTGTCCTTGATTTTCCAAAAGCTCCTGACAAGCTCCATCACTAAAAGCTTTTATTTTGTCACAGCCTGAGCAAGAACGTCATTTCATGAGTTAGGAACAGGTGGAGAAGCAGACTTTGCAAAGGGGAGATGCTAGCAGGCTTAAACCTAGCTAAAGGAAGTATTTTTCTACGGTGTGTAACTAAACAGTGGCACTCGCTGCCATGAGTGTTTGTGAAGGCCAAGTGCATTAAAGGCTCCAAAAAGCAAGCAGACAAAGCCATGGGGGACGGATTCATCCAACATCCAGTGTCTGTCAGTGGCTGGCAGGTATCTGAAGCACAGCCGGGACACGTATTTCAATTTCTGCGATTTGTGCTGACCCATGTCATGTCTTAGCGGCTGTGAAGGGGCGGGATGGGATAAGTGAGCTCGATTTTTCTTTGTGTCCCCCCACCCCAGCTGTTGTAGTATTCTGGTGTTCCTTGGGCTTTTCTTGGCATCTCTTTCTCAAAGACCCATTTTGCTCATGCCTGAGCCCACGGCTGGATGCAGAGGCACCCCTGTGCTGCCTGAGCGGTCCCGCAGGCTGACGGGGCTGGGGCAGGCTGTGGGGCAGGGCAGGGGATGCGCAAGGGGAGATGGTGGGAGCGGGCTGGGCTGGTCCTCACAAAGCCTCTGGAAGAGCTCAAACGTGACAAGGCAGTGGCTCAGCCCCTGCAGGGCTGGGGGTCCCGTGGGGGCGAGGAAGGATGCGCTGGAGGACAGATGCCCCTCAAGCACCGGCAGTGCTGCTGCCCCAGTATTTCTTCCCTAGCAAACCCTGATGGACAGCACTGGTCCCTGCGAAACCCGAGGCCACACCGGGTTGATAACAGTATCGGGGAGATGGCTGCAGGGTCAGAATACCAGCCCCAGCCCCTGCCATACCAGGAGGGCTTCCAGACACCCAAAACCAGCCATCAGAGACACGCTCGGCTGAAAAGCAGGCGCTGGAGAAGACATGCCAGCAGGCTGGGCCAGGGGGGCCACGTATTTGGGGAGGAACGAGCCTCTGGATCAGTTGCCAGACAAAGGTGGGCAGGTTCCAATGCTTCGTCTTGCTCTGCTCCAGCAGACAAGCTTGTAGAGCAGTTGGCCTGGGGGCAGCAGCTGCGTTAATCCTGGCCCTGCTCTTTATCTAAGGCTCCGTCCGAAAAAATGAGTGTGTGCCTTGCACACCCTCCTGAGCTTTCTGTTCCCTTGAGCTGTGCAAGGCAGAGAGCGTGGCACGGAGGGACAGGTCTGATCTTCTGGTCTCCCTTTCTGCCAGGACCTTGCTGAAGAAGCGTGTGTCCAGCCCGGATCCATGGCCAAACCCGGAACATCTCGCTTTGAAAGCAAGATGGCCAGCCTTGAGTCCAGAGAAGCAGTGAGCAACCAGGTCCCCAAGTCACTTGTTCCCATATTTTATTGCTTCCCCTGCTGCAAAGCGTGTGTGTCTGCTGCATTTCACCATCTGGTCTCTGCAGAACTGAAACCCCTCTGCTCTCAAAAGCCTCCTTGCCGGTGTGCAGGTTGAGCTGCACCTCGAGCATCTCTCCAACAACCCAAAGCCGCTGCTGCCTTTCACTCAGAGGCAGCTTTTCGAGACCTTGAATCCTGCCTGTGCCCCTCTCCTGCATTTCCTCCACGTTGTCAACAACTGCTTTGAAGTGCAGACAACAGAGCCGTGCCCATATCACAGTGACGGACTTGCTCCTGCCATGCACGGAGATAGGCTGCTTCCCCTCTATTCACTGCCCCTTTGCTAAAGCCCGTAAGACTGTTTGCCAGCTAAGCCCCCTTTTGTCCTGGGAGCTTATGCTCAGCTCATGTTGTTTCCACAATTGCCTAAGGCTCTTTCAGTGCTGCTGCTTTCCGAGGGAAAAGACCCTGTCTTGTAAGCGTGACCCCCAGTCGTCCTTCCTAGAAGGATTTCGCCACGTTCAATGTGCAGACCCTGCAAGCCCAGGTTTCCGTCGAGTCCAGAGCAGTGGGGAACGTAGCTGGAGGTGTCACGGCTTATAATTCCACCAAGTTTCATCCCTCACCTTTAGATACTGCACAAGACCCTTCATGTAACACGCCCTTAGCATCTGGTATGGCAACCTCAGGAGGGATGGGTTCCGGTTTGAATGACCAGGTCAATAATACTGTGCAATAAATGGGTACAGTAAATGGGATGTATTATAGCCCTGCAGAAAATCCACTGTTGCTGTGTACGATGTTGATTGTTTAGTCTCAGAAAGGATGGAGGAGAACTAGAAAAGGCCCAGAGAAAGGTGCTGAGTATGATCAGAGATGTGGACTAGCAGCATAAGGCCACGCTGGTCCAAGTCTGGGTCAGCATGGGGAGCCTGGCACTTTGGAGAACTAAATATTTTGTTACTTCAAACTTCTGTGTCTCCCCATCACCCCCAACTGGTCACTAGGATGGAGTGACCTACAAGCACTCCCCGAGGTCTAAGCTCCTGCTCCATTTCACATGAGCGATTTGCACAAATAATTAATTATGCTAGCTGGTCCCAGACGTGGAGACCCAGACCCGGGGTGTACCATGTACACCTTGTAAGCAGGCTGACACTGAGCTGAGGACTGAATTTGTGGTTCACTGAGCTCTGGGTTTCAGAGCTGCTGCCTGTCCATCTGCACTTGGGGCAGTTTCCTCTGCCTCTGGGCAGACTCTTCCCCGTGGGAGCTGCCCACACCAGGCAGAAAGCAAGGGCTTTGTACATTGCCTGCTCCACCCAGGCGTGGGAGACACCAGTTTGTTGGTCTTGATGTTCTCAGCTTTGACTCCAGCTCAGCCAGACTAGAGAGAAGACAAATCTCTGTGACCTCTGGAAAGCAAGATCGTTGGTTTTAGGAGGATGCATTGCATCAAAGCCGGGGAGAGACAGCTAGGGGGAAGCTGATATGCCTCCGTCCCACAGGGTTATCAATCTGTATTGACCCCAAACAGAAGAGATGCTGTCTGCACCAAGTCTTGGCTAATTTTTCCAATCCCACCATACAGCGCCATTTCGCTTTGGAATAACCCCAAGGAATGGTCGGATGGCCATAGCCATCATGGCTGGGGTGCTGCCAGGCTGGATGGGGACTGAAGGTCAGGAACAGACATCTCATTGATCAGGGGCTGTGTCATTGTTTGCTGAGGGCTTTCCCCTGCCACCAGAGCCATCCCCGACTCAAAACTCCTTGGAGCTGGGCAAGGAGCTGCCATCCTGTCCATGCAGCCAGCCTCAGGCTGCCCATGCTTGGCTGAAAATGGATTTTGAGCTGCTTCATGGAGGCTTGGAGCAGAGGTGGGACAGAAGGAAGCACAGATCTGGGAGCCAGGGGGATGGGTGACTGCAAGGCTGGACGTCTTGGTTTGGGAGAGATAAGGTTCAGGTTTGCGCAGAGCTCTTCAGCCCGGCAGCACCAGCCAGTGACTGGGGCAGCCCATTTGCTTTAAGGGCTTGAAAGCTTCAGGAGGAATTTGCTGGAGCAAATTCAGTGCTACTGTCGCAAGTAGCTGTTCACTAGGGGATGAGGACCAGCCCTGGCTGCTGGACCAGTTTTGTCTCCTGTTCATGATACTCTTTTGGGTTCTTCATTTGGGTGTTAGTAGCTGAAGGGCTGAGTTAATGATCCCTCCAACCCTGGGACCAAAGGAAGGCCCCAGGCTTCCCACGTCTCTTTGCAGGTGCTAGAAATCACCTTCTTGTCCTTCCTTCGTGGTCCCTTCGTGGCCATGCGCTCAGTGCTCAGACCTCTGTGCCTTCCTGGTACCAAGAGGCTGCAAATCATCCAGATCTAGGCATAATCCTCAACACAGCTGGGACAAATGCTGGTCCTGGATCCCAAAATACTTTTGGGTGGGAATGAATGAAGGCTCCTTGCAAATGCTGGGCAGATACCGCCCAAATAAATGACCACAAATATTCAATTACAGTTTGAAATGCATTTGCGCCAACGTGCTCTCTTGAGAATGAGCTTTCCTAGGCAAACACTCAGAAAACCCACATAGTAAGCTCAATTGCTCCCTGAAAACAAATTTCTGAATCGTTTAAGTAGCCACTAATGGTGGGAACTGGGGATCTGGCATCTGAGACACTACCTTCAAAAGGCAATCAGAGCTCCCTGCTTGGCAGGGATACGCGGGGCAAACAGCCTTCCTCACCCCAGACCTGGTCCTTCACCCCTCTCGCCCCATCCTCTTGTCCCATAGGATGGCGAGGGTAACACCCGGGCTGAAGCCATCTCTTTGGACTGTCCGTCCTTCTTCGGTGTGTTTCTGCTTCTGTGCTGGCCCAAAGAGCAGACCATGCCTATGAACAACGAGACAATGAGCACCTGGGCAGACCCAGGCAGGATCCCATCCGAGCGGCTGCCTCTAGCTGGACGCTGATCTCTGTGGGACGTGGACACGCTTCTTGCTTGTCAGTCCCCCCTATCCTGGTGCTTTCCCATGCCCTGGCACCCCAGGGTCAGCCCCCTGCCCGGTGCCCAGCACCTTCCCAGGGTGGCCGTCTGAGGGACCTGCTCCAGACCATGGTGTGATGGGGCATTTCCCCCGGACGGGGAGGCTCAGACATTGCGTTGCAGAGTCAGCTCTGCTAGTGGGGGGAGCGTGACCTTGTGACTCCCCACAAATCCCAAATTAATTAATCCCGGGGATGCTGGGGCGGCATGAACAGCCCGTTTGATTTCTCTGCAGTTTTTTCCTGGGGCTCAAAGGGATTAGTGCAGGCGGGAACAGGGAAACATAACAAGGGGCTCAGCTTTCAGCTCCCGCTCCCAGCCAGCAGACTTCTGTTCTTACCAGAGGTATTAGCAGCAGTAATCCACAATGTCTCCGAGCGCTATCTGTGTGCGGCATCCTCTTCCTCTCCCCCCGCTGCCCCCACATGTGTGCTCTCATACTCAGCTCACTCGTGCGTGTTCATGTCCTGCCTGACAAACTCACACCATCACAACCCTCTCGGACACACACCTCTCCATGCGCATCCCACACCCCTATATCCTAAGGCATATGCAATGCCCCACGCGGTGCTCACCCAGGTTACTGCGGGGCCATGCACTTCTTGCACATCTGTCCCCACGGCCTAACACAATTTATGTGCAACCCACTGGTGTGTGCTCTCATGCACGTGTTCTTGATCATGTGTACCCCACCAGGCTTGGACACATCTGCATCCCTCCCCATGCATGCATGTCTCACTCACGGAAACTCACATGTGGGCTCACAGCCTGCCCGTCATAGTCTCATCACGCTCCTCACATGCTTTGCACCAAATACTGGCTCATCTCTGCACGGTCAGCCTGCTCATGTTGTAGGCTGTGGGCTCAGGTCATTTCTCTTATGCCATTCTTCCATGACTCCTTGCTGGTCCCCACTGAGAACTACACCGTGGAAGTGGTGCTCCAGAGACAACGTATGAGGCTCAAACCGTTTCTTAGAAGGAGTTTCGTCACAGCCTGAGCAGGTACCAGCTACAAGGACCCATGAAGACATCTGGGCTTGGTATCATCTCCGTGCAAAGAAGCCTTCAGAGGAAATGGCTGAGCTGCCACCATCTGCTTTCTTTGACAAATCTGCTAGCACCGTTGCTGTCTGCCACCCCTTTTAGTACCCCTGGGGTAACCGGGAGCAGAGGGCATCGCTGTGGCCCAGTAAGCTTGAGCATCTCTGGGAACACTTGCAGCCACTTGATTTCTAGGAATGATCTCCTAGATCACTAAGGCTAAGTCACCAGCTGCAGTGCCTGGCTGTGACTGCTGAAGTCCCAACTAATAGGGAGGTGAGGATGGATGTATTAAGTGGCCCATGGGTACCATTCATTGCCTGGTATCCAGTGCCTCTTCATCCTGCCAGGAAGATGTGAAGACCCAGAGGGTGCTGAGCACAGTCACCTTTAGGATAAGGAGAAGCAGAAAAGTGTGGAGTAGACAGATTTTGTTAAAAGACCAAATCACAGGGGTGTGAGAAGTGTCCCTTGACTGGGCAGGGAGGAATAAGCCCTCCAGAACTCAGCTGAGCTCATGCGCTTGCTAACTCAGAGTAGACCGGTGCAAGATCTCACCCCATGCTTGAAGACACAGTGAAGGGTTGCTGCAGATTATTGGGACCCTCCTAAAAATGATCAAGTTCTCCACCAACCAGAGTTTTGCTCAACATCTCTGGCAAAGCAACTGTTAAAACAGTAGGGAAGATCTGCGAAGGTAAAAGAAAAGAGTTTCTCGTGAATCTTTTCCAAAGGCAAATTGGACCGACTGAGTGTTGATGAGGGAGGGAGGGATGGCAAAGCCACAGATGGAGCACATACAATGGCCTGGCTTAGCCTTGTCTTTGGGGAAGCACCAAGTGTGGGTGGATGAGGAGCCCCAGATGGGTTCAGTAGCCCCAGGGGTCCAAGCAGAGAACTGGAGAGGAGATGGCTGCTGCTTTGGTATGCTCTGCCAACGGGCGCACTGCGGGTGCCAACGGTGCCACTGCCACCTCCCAAAAGGAGGCCACCAAACAGCAGCAGGACCCATAGCAGCAAGAGCTGTTAAAGAAACTACATCTCTGAAATTCATGTCACACCTCCGAGGAGAGCATGCTGTACTCCTAAAAAAAAAAAAAAAAAAAAGAAAAGGGGTCTAACAGGACCTTGCAGCTTGTAATTGAAGCTCATCAAAATCTGACTAGAAATGAGGAAGAGATGTTATCACCTGGGGGATTAACCACAGCAACAATCTGCTGAGGGATTTGGGGACCCTCCAGCAGTGTGGAGGCCAGGCTGTCCCTCACTTCATCCCCACCCTCGGTCCAGCCTGGTGTCTTTTTTACAAGAAATTCTCTGAACGTTAATGTCTAAGTGACAGGAAAATTGCTATACTCAGACAGCCCGACTTGGCTTTGTGGCTGCATCCTCACATCCCTTTCGGGATGGGCTTGCTTACCTCCTTCCTGAGGTATGGGGATGGACAGCAGAAGCATTTGCTGATCTCTCACCCTCCAAGGGAAGCTCACAGTGATGGATGCTTTCCTTTCCCCACCCTCCCACCTGGTTGCTCCACTCCTGTGACAACCCAGGAGTATGAAACCTGCAGAGCAAGAGCCAGTGTGCGGCTGATGCCTACTAAAGGGCACCAGTAAATCCTCAACCACCGCTTTAGACATAGGCACATGGGAAGAGATATGCATTCCCCACTGAGAGAAAGTCAACCTCCAGAGCCTGGTCAGCAGTCCTTGGGCTGGGGCAGAGGAGAGCGCAGCAGATGGTGATGCTAAGCACAGCCAGAAACTCCCTGGATCAGGGAATTTAGTGGAGTGCTAATGCCAGCGTAAGTTCAGCCTCGATTAAGCCTCTCGGAGACCATGCATGTCTTCCTTGGGCTGCCTTGCCAGCTCCCCATCCTCTGTTGCAGCCAGAATTGGTATCTCAATTCCCTTTTGTCCCTCTGCTATTCAGAAGAATGACCCACATCCAGTCCTTCAGAAGAAGGACCCGCCCACCCTGGAGCCTGGGCTAGGCAGGAGATTCAGTTGCAGAGAGGACTCTTGGATGCTAATGAGGGCTCAGGAAAGCTGAGAAGCAGGTGACTGTAGGAACCACTTAGCGATGCATGTCTTCATATGCTGGAGACAACATACTCTGCGCCCAGGTTGTGGTGGGGAAGACGTGAGGGCAGGCATCTGTTTGGCTGCAGGCACTTGTCTGGATGGAGGCACCTTCTGGATGGTCCCCAGTACCAACTGGTTCTAGGCACGTCCTAGCAGAATGGGGGAGTCTGAAGGCAATAGTAGAGGCTATTAAGCTCCAGATAAGCTCTGTGGAGAAGCAGGTGCCCATGTAGGTGTTTCGAACTGCTCTTCAGAGATACACATTGTCTATCTAGAGAGCTCGGGTGCTGGGCTGGACCAGATGCCTGGTCTGAAAGCACTTCACTGCCCACTTGTAGTGCTGGACATGAACATCAGGATGAAATAACTAAAAATGTCCCCAGAAAACTCCTCTAGTACTTACATGAGCTGTCCTTAAAGGTATTTTTTTCAGTGGGAAAGTGGGGGCATCTCCAGAGGAGGGACTTGGAGGGAGGACTTCTTGTGACCAAGAGGACATGTCATCATTGAGCATAGGGTGAGGGGTGACTGGAGGTGATGGTCACAGTGCAGGATGGAGAGAGTCAAAACAGCATCCTGGGGAGCAAATTGGTGCATCGTGGGGTTAACACAGTGAGCTCGAGATTGCTGAGAAGCTGCTGCAGAGGAGACATCACCAACTTCCTAAAGGAGAAAGTCCTCCACCAAGAAAGCTTGCTTTTAATGCTTTTTTCCCAGGAAAAAAAAAGATTTTTTTTTTTTCCCTGTTGCCAGTGGGAAATTGCAGGATGAGGTGTAAAGTCCAATTGTGTTTCAAACTCAGCTTTTCAGTTTCAAAGCCTTTCTTTTGAAACTGGAAACGGGAAGTTTTCCTTCTTTCATCTCAGTTTGCTGCTGAAGGCAATGAGATGACTCAGGTCCTGGAGTTTTTCTTCTCTGCCTTTTCCCCATTTTGTTTCCCTTTCATTTTCTCCAACTGCAGGAAAGTTATCGAGTAGGAAAAGGAACATCAAAACCGTGACACCTTGTCACCCGGTGACTTCCCCAGCACTGCTGAAATTTTGCGACATTTTAAATGGAAAAGAACCAAGAAAGAAGGAGGTAGGACTGAAACCGGTGATTTATCAGAAATAAAGAAACTTTTCAGAGACCAGAATTTACATTTTCATTCATTTTGAAGCAAAATACCTTTTCTGATTTGCTTCACATCAAAATTTGCCTCCCCACAGGGAACATTTTCTAATAGAAATGATCTCACTTTAATATTTTGGCAGGATTTTCTTGTGTATTTTTTCTCCTTGGATCTGCACTAACACTGGGCTGTAAAAGACGACGGACTGGTGAGCTGCGTGGGTGCTGAAAGGGCTGAAACCGCTGCTTTGGAGCTGCAAAACTCACTTGTACATGTAACTGTGGAGCCTCCTCTGAGGTTTTGCAAGGCCGGGGTTACGCACGAGTCGGGAGCAGCCGGGGCTGCCTACCCCGCCTGGTGCAAAACCTTCACAAGGGGTTTGGTGGTGATGCATTTTAAACAGGACCCATTTCCTTAGCCGACAGGGAGCCCAGGACCGACGGAAAACGACTGTATCCATCTCCCCCCACCCGGCGGAGAGCGAAACAGCTGCAGTTTTCCTAGGAATTTTCACGGGTACTTAGTGCCGAAGGGCTGCAAGAAAGGGTTAAAGTGTTTTCGGTTACGCAGTGCACAACAAACAAAGGGGATGTGGTAATCCCTCCTGCCACAGAGTGAAAAGTTCACTTGATATGCTACTTTACACTGATTCTCACAGACTCTGGGATTAAACCGGACACACTCTGACGTCCAGGTTTTCTAGCAAAGGGCTCCAGCCCAGCCTGCCACATTCACTTCATATTTGGGAGCATATTCTCTGAAAATCCTGCTGACAGATGAAGAGCAGGAAGACAGCCAGTTTCCCATGGAACAATAACTCCATGCAAACTGCATCTCGTGGCGCCCAACCTGGCCTTGCTGGGGCGACTGCTGGGGATGTCGGCTGGAGCAGCATCTCTGGGTCCCGGCCAAGCCCCAGGTGTTGTCAGCCAGGATTGTCCTTCTGGTGCATGTCGTAGGGTCTTGCTTTTACGCCCTGGCTCCCCGCCAGGCTTTGGGGCCGAGCTTCGCGCCGCGGTAACGAGCTGCGTGCCAGGCAGCTTTTGCTGAGTTGGGGGGCAGAGGATGTGGGAGCCCAGCACTGGGGTGAAGCGAGATGCCTCGTGCGATGGTTGGGCTGGGATGCTGAGCGAGCTGCTCTCCCTGGATGCCCTGCTCATTTCCATGCTACTATGTCTTAAAAAGTTCTTGCAGAGTGGCCTCGTGTATAGGAACAATTATCAGAGCTCCCCTAGTTGCACCTCTGTCAACGCTGCCAGGTCCACAAGAGTTCAAAGGCCAGGGGCACGTGAGCATGTTCAGGACATTTGGTTTGATGGGATGTTTGAGCTATTCGGCAAAAAAATGACAATCTGACTATTGGGGAGGACAGACTCCTTTCAGCTACAAGGGGATGTTTGTCCTTCAGGTGTTTTGGGTTTGCACTCTTCAGCTGGATGGCAGGGCTTCCCTTTGCTTTCCCTTTGCTGGGAGATGTTGCAATGGCCTTTTCGAATTCAATGCTTTTTCTTTTTTTCAGATGAAACAGTGAAAATTTCCTCTGAAAGCAGATGTTTTAATGAAAAGGATGCATTCAGGTGAAAATCTGATTACATCTTGAAAACCTCCCTTTAGTGGATGATTTCTGACCAGTTTCTTCCACAGATGCTGTTCAAGGAACAAGGTGCAAAACTTCCCTCTTGTTCAGTTCTTCAACTTCTCCCCTGCTTAGGGGCACCAGCATTAGCTCCTCTGTCAGATTCTGACCCTGTAGGTGTGAGAGTAAGAGAGAAGCTGCCCTGGTACCCATGCCAAGAGGATGCCATGCAAGGTCCCTTTTTGGTTGTTAACATGAGCCTGCCCACGTGGCTGTTCCCAGCTGCTCCCTGGAGCAAATAATTTGGGTTTGAAAGCAACAAGAATAAAAAGAACATGTTCACCAAAGGCTGCAGCCTGGAAGGTTGGTGTGACCAGCACCAGTGGGAGGCTCTGCTTTGGCCCCAAAGTGTGCTGTGGACATGCTCAGGATGAGCCAGGGCAGCCACGTTTTTTAAATAAAAAAAAAAAAAAAAAAAAAGAAAAAAGTTTATCTTTCCCCTTCATAGATATCCAGAAGGATTTTGCTCCAACATCCCTTGGGCTGAGATGAAGTCAAGATCCAAATTCAGTTCAAGTCACAGCAGTGGTCCCAGTGTTATCCGATGTCCTTTTGCATCTACCTCTGGGGCGTCGAGTATGTCCTGTTTTGACCCTTCTCTGTGGCACGACAGCTCTGAATGGAGATCTCTTTCCTAAAACTGATCTTCTCTCCTCTCCTTCTATACCACTGCAGCCTATAGGGGCTGGGGATGACTCCTGGGGACCTCCGGGACATCCCCCTCTCTGAACCAGGAAAGGAGCTCGCCCTGGCATGTCAGACCTGAGTGCTGCGGGTAGGTTAAGGCCAGCAGGGTGGAATTCGATGGGGAGAAGACCTCACCCCACAAGAACCACAGAGATGGGATCTCCTGGACCATGCACAGTGCAGCCCCCATGATCTGCTGCAGGCAGCGTGTACCACCACCTCCCACCCCATCGCACCATGGCTTGGGCGATGCTGAAACCCAGCCTGTCCAAAGCGGCAGGACCTTGATCCTGCAGAGCCTAAGGAAAGTCGGGGTCAGGTCTGATCCTGCTCCATGCTCTGTGTCCCCAACCCACGCTGACAGTAAGCTGAGCTGAGGAGGGGGCTGGAGGCTTGCAGACCCTGCCCCATAACAAATGTGATGGGCACAGCCGCACGTGGGCTGCTCTCAGGATTGATGGAGCTGGGGTGGCATGGGGCGGCTGGGGTTTTTGGACAGCCGGGGCTCCCCAGCTGCCTCCCCCCTGCTGTCCCCTGGCTGGGGGAGGAGAAGGTGCTTGCGAACCTCCAGCTGTCTGTCCTGTCCAGGCCAGGGTGTCTCTAGTTACAGGGTCAGTGGGACAGTGAATTGTAAAATGCAGCCTTCTCCTGCCCCATCCTCCTCCTCTCCTGCTCCTGTCCTTCCTCCATGCTCTCCATCACTTGCCTTTTCCTGCGGTGGCCCAACACGCTCTACCCCCTCTCAACAAATCTCATCCCTCACCCTCACAGTCTCGCCCACCATCATCATCACAGGGATGGGACATGAGGGGAGAAAATAGGGAAATAGGATGAAATAGGAAATGGGGAAATAGGACAAATAGGAAATAGGTGGGGAAGAAGCAATGAGAGACCTGCTGCTCCTATTCCTTCAGGACCTGCAAGGCAACATCTGGCTTCCAGGGAAAAAGGAGATTTGGAAGGAAACAAAAAAATTTCCCCCCATCTAAAAAATGTCCTGGGAGGATGAGACTCCATCCTAAAGCTGGGCTGCCGAGACCCCCTCCACCGAGGCATTCCCACGAGTGTCGGCCGGGGGTACGTGCGGGCACACACACAGCACTGTGAGAGCCGGCTGGGGGTTTCCGAGCCCTTTCATCATCCTCCCAGCGGCACTGCACCAGCC
>NW_009231653.1:0-1800 GCF_000690835.1 Fulmarus glacialis
CCCTCCCCTCCTTCCCCGGCAGCCTCACATTCAGCTTCCTCCCATCCCTACGGAGAAGGCTGGATGCCGGCAGGATTTGGGGACTGAGGAGAGACCTTTGTAGATTGGGTTGGGCACGGCTGTATTGCTGAGGCTTTTCTATGGGAAAATATGCCCCGGGTTTGGCCACAAAATAAATTCTTGATTCACGACTCGCTGCAGGTCTCAGGCGGGCGCGGACTGAACTTACAGCCAGGACCAGGCAGGACCGGGAATTACCTTTGCCTCGCTCTTCAATTGGTGTTTTTCCTTTATATTTATCCTACCCGCACAGGGACCCTTCAAGCAAGCCCGCGGTGCGAAACCTGTCCCCGGGTGCTGCAGCTCGGGTCCGGCCTGGGTTCACTGATGCCTAGCAGGGCGTTGAGCTCGTGCTGGCAGTGGCCCTCCGTGAACTTCCATGGGTTCTTGCTCAGCAAATCTGCTCCCGGTTCCTGGTAGAAAAAGGGGTGGAAAAGCTTTCGGTTCCTCCCAGCTCCTTTGAAGTTGTGTTTTGAAGCGGGTGGAGAAGGGGAGAGCCCGGCGGTGCCGGGACGGATGGCACCGACGCGGGCTGTGCCGTGGGGCGGGTGGATGCTCCCTGCCCGTGACTCAGGGGGGACAGAGGGGTGAGGGGGGGTGTCCCCAGCTGCAAGCCGGGGCAGGTGGCAAGCAGGGACCTGTGCCAAGATGCCAGGCACCGACTTCTCCCTGAGTCTGGGAGGGGACAGATCAGCCTGTCTTTGGCTGGGACAAACAATGGCTGACAAAAACCATCGCTGCTGTGGCCCTGCCCGTGTCCCGCTCCGAGGCTTGGACCTGCAGGATGTGTCCGTCTGTGCAGGAGCCGGGCAGAGCCCCATGCGGGCTGGCAAGGCCCACGGAAGGAATGCGAGGACGGTGACTGCCACCTGTGCAAACCCCGCGGAGCGTTGGGCAATAAGGAAGCGAAAGAAATGACCGAAAAACCCCCAAGGCAGCAACGTCGGGGCGTTGCGTCAGCGTGCCGGGGAGATGCTCTGCAGAGCGCTTCCCTCTGCAGTGCAAACCGCCCCACAGCCCGGCCCGGCCAGAAACGTCCCGGCTGGCCTGTCCCCAAAGGAGAGCAGGGAGGGGACACAGCGCTGTGCACCCCGGCGTTGGGAGACCCGTCCTGTGCAGGGTGCACCCTGCAGCCACTGGGTGACTTGCTGGGAGCCCCCGGTGCGGTGTGCCGGGCCCAGGGCTGGGACATCCCGCAGGAGCCATCCCTCCCTGTTATGCCATGAAATCCTGCAGGGTGGGATCTGTCCCCAGGCCAGGCCAGGTCCTGCTGCTCGCTGCCCACCGAAGGCTGGGAGGTGGCTGCTGCCGGGCAGGTCCAGTCCCTGGACGTGGAGACACATTGCAGCGCCCGGCGGGGAGGAGATCGGAGCAGCACCGGGTTTGGTTAGAACCAAAGCCAGGGTTTCAGGGCGTTTCAAAGAGGATTTTCAGAGCCATGCTCAGCCCCGCTTCCCTTGGTATTCCTGTAGCAGGGCTTTTTCTCAGATAATTCAAGTATGTTTGGAAGAGGGCATTTGCTTTCAGGGCAGCTGCGGTTTTTCCTCCCAAGGATGACGGTGCACAAACCTGGGTGCCAGTGGGGCTGTGACATGTGGCATGAGCCCAGCCGTCCCACCGCAGAAGAGCTGACGGAGCCGGGAGGCTGCCTGCTCCCCGGGGAGAGGGAGCCCTCCCTCCCGCAGGGTTTGACCTTCCCCGCTCGCTGCCGGGGGGACACCCAGGTGATGGAGTCAGCGC
>NW_009231653.1:1854-2217 GCF_000690835.1 Fulmarus glacialis
GGAACCCGCCTTCGGGGCGGGCCCCGGCCGGCACAGCGGCTCTGGGAGCCTGGCACCAGCTCCGGTGACTTTTCAGAGGCAGCGACACAAGGATGCTCGGGGCGCAAGATCCTGGTTCTCACAACCTTGTAGTTGTTGTGTCGTAAAAACCCCACGCTCCCATCCTGGGGCTGCAGTCCAAGGTTTCCTTGTCTTTCCAATGCATCAACCGCTTCCTAAAACGTCTCAGTCCAGGTTCTCCAGGAGTTTTTTCCCGTTGTTGGCTCTTCATGAGCCTCCCGTCCGGGTGCGAGATCCCCTGGGTTGTCCTGAGTTGCTCCCACATGCAGGCAGACGGATTTGTGTCCCCGCAGCCCCCCCGGG
>NW_009231654.1:0-1050 GCF_000690835.1 Fulmarus glacialis
GGGTCTTTGCAGCAGCTCTGGTGCGTAAAACCACCCAGACTGACTGGCAAAGGGGACAGCTCGCTCTGCTGGTCCGAAACACTCGGGTGTCCGAGGGCTGGCACCCAGCACCCCCCCACTGGGATGTTTGCTGGACCTCTCCCACAGCCAGTAAACAAGCCCTCCTCTGAGTTCCTAAAAATAGTGGGTACAAGCGCCCGGCACCTGGCATGGGGTGACTTGCAGACGGACATCGTTCTGACAGACGGTGTTAATTGCTGACCTGAAAATTAGCAGTTGCCTGGATACCGATGATTGGGTGGTGTTTGCTGGGTGCAAGCAGGGGACAGCGTCCTGCAGTGGCTGGCCCGGCCGGGGGGCGGCGGCCGGGGCGGGCGGCAAAAAAAGCGAGTGAAAGACTTCCCCTTGCTGGCCCCGAAACCCACAATCCCGCAACCACAGGAAGGTGACCGGGGGCAGAGCTAAAGCCCGGTTAAAAGGCTCCGTGACCGCAGCTGTGAAACCTCTCCATGGTGTTAATACGTGGCAAAGTGCCGAAGTTGATGGCAGAGGATGTAGGAGTGAAGATGGGATGAGTGATGAGATATGCTGGAAGAGTCAGTGAAGTGGTGACCGCCGGAAGGGTGAAGAAAGGAGGGGTTTAGTGTGATAAAAGCAAAATCACCAGGGGAAGGACAGGCAGCGTGTGCCTTGGGCAGAGGCAGGAGGCATCGTCCGTCCCGTGGGGGTGCGGGGCATGGAGAGCTTGGCTTCCCTAGGGTGGGAGAGGGAAACACCATCTGCTGAAGCTCAGCCTTTCAGCTGAGCAGCTCAGCATAACTCTGATGGAAGGGTCTTAGAGAGGCTGGCTCAGTTCGATCAGGATTCAGCCATTCGGCCATCGGTGTCACCGGTGGGGCTGGGGATGGGTGCCAGGAGGCTCAGGCTGGCACCTCTCTGGCGCAAGTGCTGGGCTGGCTGCTGCAAGCAGTGCTGCTGTGGCATGCCTGGGTTTCCCCGAGGCATCCCAGCTATCCCCCAGGGCCTGCTGTGGCGCGGAGCCTGCCTGCC
>NW_009231655.1:0-258 GCF_000690835.1 Fulmarus glacialis
CATTCTCTCCTCTGGGATTCACCACCTCAGGAGGGAGCAGGGACCCTCTCCTCAGGCCTGCTGGGATTTTCCAACCTTGCAAATGGCCCTGAAGCCCTGGGACGCCGCTGGGAAGAGGCTGGGGCAGACGGGCGGTGCGTGGGTGAGGGCTGCGCTGGGAACCGGACCGCGTTTCGGCTCTGCCCGGCTCCTTGGTTATCCCCGGGTGTGGGCGGGAGGGCAGCGGGATGCTCGAAGTGATGGTGAAGTACAACCTAT
>NW_009231655.1:341-601 GCF_000690835.1 Fulmarus glacialis
CACTGAACCACTTGCTACAGCATCATTTTAATCAGAGGGGCATCGCGTTGATGTGGTTCCCTGCCGGAGCATTTCTCAGCATCCACCCCAGGGATAAGGAACGGAATAGAGCTAAAAGGGACCATGGGGTGGGGAAATAGCAGCATACCCTCGGGGAAAGACATTTTAGATATCCATTCAGTGCCACTGGGCCGTACAGCTGCTTACAGGGGTGTGCTTCTGGGAGTACAGACCTTGTCTGCAAGCCATGACCTCTGCAA
>NW_009231655.1:660-1432 GCF_000690835.1 Fulmarus glacialis
CTGACCATCGCTGTGCTGGAGCGGGGAGCGCGGCGCATCTTCCCCGGGCATACAGCCAGCCCACCTGGAGCTGGGGGCAAGGTGCCGGCCTCCCTCCCTCTGAAGCCGGGGGGAATCCTGCCTTTGTGGGAGCAGGATCAGGCCTTTGGGATGGGGAGAGGGTGCCCTCTGGCTCCATTCGAATTGGTGACGTGTTCTTCTCAGGGTTTCAAAGCACAGCTTTATCCAGCGTGGTGATGCTTCTCATCGTCTCCTTAATGTATGTCGTAACAGCCGCTAATAAAATATAGATACATGTAATGGGCGTAATCGTATGTGTAGATGGAGACTGTCCCTCTTCAGAGCAATTTCATGCTGAAGAGCAGCGGGGGGGTTTCAGGTAGCCACAAATAGCCATGCAAACAATCACATTATACAACCAGCCAGGCTCATGGCGGGGGGGTTTTAAGGGGGAGAAGTCAGGGCTTTTGCTCGTTGGCAGGAGTTGAGCCAGGTGTGCTTTTGCACTGTGATCCCAGCTGGGGCTCTGACGTGCTTCCATCGGGAAGTGGCGCTGAAGGAGCACTCATCTCTTTTTCAGGACACAACAGCTCAGGGCCTGGACTGCCACAACACTGATGTGCTTTGGGCACGTTACAGTCCCTGGGTGTTGAAGGGAGCAGCTCCCATTCAACAAGCCAGGCTGCCCAGATCTCTGCTGAGGGACCTCAGCAAGTCAGACCGCCCTGCAAAATACTAAGGCAAACCCAAGAAGCATTTTGCGTGCATGATT
>NW_009231655.1:1444-2014 GCF_000690835.1 Fulmarus glacialis
GAGTCAGCAGGAGGTCTGGAATGCGCAGGACTTCTGCAAAGTGACACACATCAAGCAGCTCCCCCCCCCTGTTTAGGGACAATTCCTGGTGTTAGGCTGTTTTGGGAAGCATTGGCCTTTACTCTCTTTGCAGGAGAACATCCTGCCCCCAAGCAAGCTGCTCGTGTGATCTGAGCGCCCGACCTGCCTCTGCACCAAGATACTGGCGAACAGCAAGACCTGTCCTTCCTCCCTGGGACCCAGCTGGTGCTGGGTGCACCTCTCATGGGGGCCTTACGGGGGTTAAGGGGCAGGTGCCAGGATGCCTGCAGGGTACCAGGGTGCCTGCTGGGTGCTGGGGTGCCCACAGGGTGCTGGGATGCCTGCAGGGTACTGGGATGCCCGCTGGATACTGGGGATGCCTGCCGGATACTGGGGATGCCCGCCGGGTGCTGGGATGCCTGGGGGGTACCGGAAGCCTGCAGGGTACCAGGGTGCTGGGGATGCCCTCAGGGTGCCAGAAGCCCGCAGGGTGCCAGGGATGCCCGGGGGATGCCGGATGCTTGCGGGGTGCCCACGGGGTGCCGCGTG
>NW_009231656.1:0-2981 GCF_000690835.1 Fulmarus glacialis
AGCTCCATCTTTAGACAGGTCGAAAGATGCTAAAACAGCACGAGAAATCGAAGGTGGGTAAAACAAATCAATAAAAATTAAACTCCCCTCCCCTGCTTTATAGCAGAAGGCGGCAAACAAGCAGGAATTAGGGAGGAGCGGGGAAAGCCTGCAGTTTGCCGTCAAAACAGAGTGATTTTGTCTAGACTGGGGGAGGGAAGGTGTTTGGTTTTGTTTTTTTTTCCTTTGCTAACACAATGTCCCTTTGGTTAAAAATTAATTCACAGCACCCTCGCTCTCAACTCAGACTAACGTTCAACCAGAAGGAGTCCCTAGGATGAAAAAAAAAAAAAAAACTTAAAAAAAGGAGGCCCTAGGAAGAAAAAAAAAAACCTTAAAAAATAAAATAAAATCAGCCGGAGCTGGGGAAGGTTTGCTCGGCGGTAACAAGTGGTGGAAGGATGCCTCTGCGAAGGAGGGGGGCTGCCGTTATTTATTTATTTCCCTGGTATTTTTAAGGGGGAGGGGAAGCGTTTGCTTAAAAAAAAAAAAAAAAAAAGAGAGAGAAAAGACAGAGAGGAAAGGCATGGACAGGTAAGTGAGTGCTGGATTCGGCCTCGCCGGGAGACTGGAGAGGGAGGCGTTTTTCTTAACGTGTTGGGTTTTTATAATTCCCCACATGTAGCTTCCCGAGAATACTTTATCCTCCTCATCAGCTGCAGACGTCTGGGTAGGAAACCGCCCGCCGGCTCTCTGGACGGGCCAGCAGACTTTGCTTATCTTCCCTCTTCTCTATTTTTTTCATGATAATTTCATGTTCCGTCTTCTAAAAAACCTCAAGCTCTCTTTTAAAACAGAGATCGGAGGCAAAGCCTCGTTGCTCGTATCCTCCTTCTCCACCCGCCTGTTTCTCTGCTGGGAGTTTCGACTATTTCTTTTTTTAATCATTCATCCGACTCTTCATCATTAGCATCACTTATGTATTTACCTCTTTGACTAAACCTGCGCGATGGACCCGGGGATTAGAGGCGGCCGCCTCGCAGCTCCAGCTCACCGCAGAGAAATCCCGCTTGGCTCAAGGGCTGGGAAAGCCTTCTGGAATAAATCCCCTCATTCCAGCCTCTCCCAGCGCATACCTAGTTTGAAAAAAAACAATAATAATCCAACCCACGCTTTCTACTTACGTGGCTCTACCATTTGCACGATTTTCCTTTCTCCCTCCTTTTTTTTCCCCCCTCCCTGCTGACTCTCAGAGCCCACCGGTGGGAAGGAAGGCTGCTTGCTAGACTTGAAACTAAAAGGTCATTTCGACAGGATTGCCAAGTCCACTTGCTGAGGTGGCCTCAGCCTTTTCATGTCGCCATGTGTTTCTCTCCGTCTGCATAAACTTGCGTCCGTCCGCAGCGATGCAGAGCTAGGAAAGCAGTTGTGCCGTAATGAGGTACCTTTAAATTTAATTTCCTGTCCCTCCCCTGCTTTATGGATTTCTAATAACAATGTTGAAAACCAGAGAAGAAACCTATTAAAGTCTCCGGGACAGAGGGCTTATGTAAATAATTGAAGGTAGCCAGGCTTAATTGAATTTCCCAACAAATGGATGGAATAGGAACAAATGGAGTATTTTGGTTAAGGGACTGCCCGGTGCTGGATATATTTCTGCTGCTCATTTTCAGAGAACTTTTATAAATATTATTCTTTTTTTTTTTTTTTTTTTCCAACGGAGAACTCTTGCAAAGATTTAAGTGTAATTCAAAATACTCCGAAATACAGCAACTGAAAAAATTCCTAAAAGGAAACAAAAACTCTCCTGAAAATTATTAAACGGAAGATTTTAGAAATATTTTGCTGGCATGCGAATACACGGGGCAAAACAAATTTTCGCACGAGTTCTTGGACCTGTAAGGGTCTTGGCAAAGCAAGAGCTTTAATTCAGGAAAGTTAAATGCGCTTGGCCGATCGATTTCTTGTCTGACCATCGGCTTGTCCAGAATATTTTGCTAATTTATTTTCTTTAATGACTTTTTTTGTACCTGTAAAAATTAATTCTTAAGGCTTAGCCCCCAACCCCTCCGCCCAAAGCCTCTATTGCTAATTAAAGGAAAGCTCATTTGACTAACTCAGAAACTTTGCCGCATGTGTGGGGACTAATTAATTTTTTTCCAAGCAAAGCAGCTCTCCCCTGTCCCCCGGTTTTGGTGGGTCCCGGACCCCGCGGCCAGGCCGGGCTGGGGCTGAGCTCAGCCGGGAGCCCGCAGAGGCACCTCCGGCAACTCCGGACACCCCAAATTAAATTCGGCTGCTTGGGGAAGATGCTTGCCTGCTTGCCCACTGCCGAGATGTCTTTTCAGTTTGCTTCTCCGCACTGTCTGTGTTTCCGGTTCTTCCTGCAAAGAAATAAGGAGTTATTACGGAGTTCCCGCCGCCTTTTCCCTCCTATTAATTAGAGTTTTCGAATTAATTGGAACAGGGAAGGGAACTTTTTTTTTTCCCCACCTGGATTCTGCTTTTAACCCCTTTGCAGAGTTTGCTTTCCCTTAATTCCTCGGGAGGTGGGTGCGGAGGGGAAGGGACGTTGCAGGGACACGCGTGGGTCATTCCTTGGGTTTCCCTGCCCGGGACTAATGACTCCGTCTAATTGCGGGTTTAGTCCATAAAATCAGGGGCTCCGGTTCTCCGTGAGCGCAGGAGGAGCGTGGGCGGCCGCGCACCGTGATTTCGAGGGGGCGAAAAAAGACCCCGAAGGTGGAAAAGCGAATCCTCCAGCCCAGCCCGGACGGGGAGGGCAGGAGGTCGGGCCGAGGGGCTCCGACGGGCTCCCGTTTCACCCCACTCGTGTCTCCTTTGCCCCGGAGGAAAACTTTTTTCCGCAGCAACAAGTAGCCGAGGCGATGCTGCCCTCGGGGTTTTGCTTCTCCCGGCCGGAGCAGCCCGCAGACCCCGGCGAGGGGAACCGCTGCCCCCGGCAGGGTTTGGCCGTGTTTTAGGCGGCCCACGGTGCGGTC
>NW_009231657.1:0-20529 GCF_000690835.1 Fulmarus glacialis
TAGCCGTCAGGCGTGCGCGGGGACGTGGCCTCGCCCTGTGGGCTGCACGTCGCTCGGCGGCTTTCTGATCCAGCGCCGGGACCCGTCCGTGCCCGTCACGCACGCGTGGGGACAACACGTGGCGGTGCCGGCTGCGGCGGGGGTGATGGCACTTGCGTCCCGTGCGTGGAGCCACCTGTAGCCATCACGCACGTGTGGAGGCGTCATCTTGCGCTGCAAGCCAGGCTTTCGCTGGTGGCTCCTTGCCACGAGCTTCTTGCAACAGCGTGGAAGTTAATGTTAGATGGTTTAACTTGCGTAACTTGTTCAGCCCTTTGATATAAAATCCAGCTCATCTTTCCCTTCAACGTAAAATCCAACTGATGTTGCCCTTCCCTCGCTGATGTTGTCGTAGTAGTTGCTGTTCTAGTAGGAGTGAAGGTCAGGGCTCTTTCAGTAGGCATGGCACAGCATATAACTAATCGGTAGGCCCCTTCTAAGGCAAAGACATACATAAATGTTTACTTTCATGCATGGCAAGTTCCGTTGCTGACTGTTTACAGTACATAAATTAAGCATATTTAGCATGTCCTAAGCGTAGCACTGGAAAAGCAGATGGATACGGCAAGGAGGTGAAAGGAGGGCAAAATAATGACATATATAAAAAAGAGTCATGCCCGTTTTTATCTTGGTATTCATTATTTCAGAAAAAAAAAACCACGTGAAGACTCTATAATACATGATAGATGGTAAGAGTTTTTAGTTTATTGCTGAAATGCCAAAAGAATTCAATTGTAACTCAAACTGATGCGTTAGGTATTGTACAAATGCACGTGAAGATACAGTATTTTCACTTTGCTAATATAGACAACTGAATTCATTAGTTACCTGTGTGATAAGCAAAAATCACTAATTTTACACCCAGATTTACTTTTTTTGCCATAAGACAATAATTTTATTATTTTATGCTTGGAATTTCCCAGAGCACTCCTCTTCCTCAGATCGTATTTTGATTTTCTATACGTGAAAAAATGCAGCCTGAAAATGCTAAAAATTTAGGTTGATTCAAGCCGTAGCACAAACAATCAGTTGGGAGGTGACTCACTTCACTGAGTATCTCTGAAATTCCTGTTTTATTTGTTCTGATTAATTTAAATTATTTCCTGTCATCTTCATATTTTGCTACCTCATTGCTTGCTCGGCGCCAGATCATTAATAATCATCTTTAGCATGATGAAAGTTAGAGTGCTGTGGCATCTGCTTGATAAGTTTTAACCACATTGTTCCTCATATTTTCTGTCTCTCGTTCACTTCTTTATAAATTTGTCTTTTACCATCACAGTGCAGCATTAATTCTGTGTGACCTATTTCGATTGTGTCCATATTGCAGTTACTGCATGACTTCATCTCATCTTCAAGCAATTGTGCTTGGTAACTCTTCTAGTGGCAGCAGTGTAGCTGTGGGAGTGCAGAGCTCTGTGTTGGCTGTAAGACCAGGTATTTACTTGGTGTCTTAATTGGGTTTTGCTGCTGTTTCATTCTTTCACAGCTACCGAGGTCACAATATATCAGTCAGCTGGTTGAAAGCTAGCTTAGGGTTGTCTACTGGGTGACTGGCACTTATAGATGACTTGCCTTTCAATATTGTTGAGGGGCATGCTTTTCAAAAAGGTGCTGAGCATTTCCTTGCCCTCAAAAAGCAGAAAGTATAGGTTGAATTTTAAAACATTTTGGCTGCTGCACATTTAAATAGAACTTTTCGTATGTGGTAATTTTTTTTTCATTATTTAATTCAGTGGCAGAATTCCCATCTACTGTAAAAAAGTGTAGATTAAGCAAAAGATACTGTGAAGTGTGTTTTCATGGAGGACTTTCCTGGTCTACATTTAGATAATTCTGTATAAAATCAGGTTACTTAGACGGTGTTTTCAAATGCATTTGAAAACATGATGCTCATTCAAAAAAAAAGCACTCTGAGGTTTTATTATAGAAAAATTTGGCTTATTTTTTCATGTACTACATCACAGTAACAATGCAGTACAAAATCCCATTTGAAAAGTAAATATATATATAAAACCTCCCCATTTGTAGTATAACTGCTTAGTCCAAAATACCCATGAAGATGCTTCATTTTGCCTTAAATCAACAGTTTAATAAATGTTGCCTATTAAACCGTGCATAGGGTTATAATTAAAAAGGTAATAATGACATTATCAGCAATTGTGCTGTTACGACATGTCTTACACTGTGCTGTCCTACACCTGAAGGCTTTTGTAAGCTGGGTGTGAAAGTTTACCAGTTCAGACCATTGACATTTTCAGCCATTTAACATTCATTTTTAATCTATGTAAATGATAATATTGTAGACTGTGGAGAATTAGAGCCACTACACTTGTTTATCACATAAATAATTGTAGGATTTTTCATTTTCTTGCTATTCAATTCTCTGCATTTTGCAAATGAAACTAATTGTTGCCATTTAGCAGCTTTAAATGGTTTTTAAACCTAAAGAACAGATTGCTCATAATGCAATTTAAACAAAGCCAGGATCTGACCCAAGTTTTCTATTTAGTGTATATTTTTTATTTTAGCATCAGAATGAACAGTGTAAATATAAGAATTCTTAGCATATGAATGAATAGCACAAAAATGTAGGTACATGCTCCTTTTACAGTCCGCCACAGCTTACACGGGTCTCCTTTAGGCTTTGAATCCTAAACGTTCTGCTTATGCCTTTGAAAGAAGCCAAGCGATGCCCTAAGCCTCTGATCTTGTCAAGGGAGATAGATAGGCATCTCTAGAGGGAAATTCAAAACCTAATGAAATCAAGGATCTTCCTCTCCTTTTTTCTCTCCCTTCTTTGCTCCAGAGTAGAGAATTCAATATTAAAAGACACAGTAGTCTCTGAGAGGAGTCACTATCTCAGCAGGTGGCTTACTGGTAATGAGATTTTTTATTTTTTTTTAGCATGACCTCCTGTTTTACAGATACCAATTTAATTGCAGAATACCTTTTCAGGAGTTGCATTTTTCCCTCTCCCTTTTATGCTCAATACTTGCTAAGAATATATTTGCGTATATATTTTACGAGATTCAACAGCAGAACAAACATAATGAGAAGGGATTTGAGTCTGTATCTACATCAATACCTGTATACTTTATGATCTGCCGGGCCTTTTGAAGGAAGTATTTCCTTTCTCCCTTCTGTGTTCCCTTCATGCAGTTTCTGCACGCTGAAATACACTTGTCTGTTACATGGGGAACTGAAAGCAGCAATGCGGCTGCAAGGATTGGCAGAAGGAAGCTGCTTCAAGGCTTTATGATTAAATGAAGCTGCTGCAACACACTGCAGTTGGAAAAGGGTGAGATTCTTGATACCCAACAGCAAACAATGAGTGTGACTGAGATTATCAGTTTCAAAATGACTGTAGATTGTCTTGCTTCTTTAATGTGCTATTATAATTATATGAAAATTACATTTTTATGTATACGTATTATCCTTCGCATTAATCTCTCATTCATTTTTAAACAATGCCTCTAAGAATATAGATAAAACAAAATGTACTTACTTTACTAATAAATCCGATTTTTCTTCCTTATGAAATGTAATGATTTTATGTGTACAGATCACTTTTGCATGTGTCAAACCACATCATTTATAATTCAGTCTTTTTATTAATGAGATTATTTATTAGTCTTCAATTTCTCAGGCTCATGGAATGAAATGTAAAGAAAGTAGCATTTATGTAACATTGTATCTGATGTTGTATAATACAGTCACAACTGTGGAGTCCACGCAATGCCTAACTTTAGATACCTAAATTTGATAGCTAAATAACTTATTTCCTTGCATTGCCTCTGGTGTCAATGAAAATAAAAAGAAGCCCTGACAGGGTGATTCAGACCGGGAACCTAGCTACCAAGAGTCAAGAAAAAATATATTTAGGTTTAGGCACCTAAATGAAGTGTCTAAAGCTAAATGGCATGAGCCCAGGTTTTACCCAGCAGGCTGTTTCCCACAGAAGCTGTTCCAGTTGTTCTTCTTAAGTGAGGCATTTGCTCAAGTGGAAATAAAAGGTTGACATTCTAGACCTGAGAAATACAAGCTTCAAGTAACTAATGGTTGTTTAGAAGGATAGGAATGACAAAACTTAGAAGCATTTCATTTTCTACAAATGTCCTAAACATAGCATTCTACTTTCCTCTGCCATTTAGCTCAAGGCAGAACTCTTACATATACAAAATAATTCCTGTGAAGTCAAAACGGTCATACAGTCTTGAGATGTTCCAAGAGGGCTTTGTTTGCTTATTTGATCCATGAGTGATTGTCCTTAGCTAAAATATTATAATGGTGACATGTAAAAAATTGGAATGCAGCTGTAGAAATAATAGTAAATAATAGAGGAAATAAAAATAAAGGAAAAGGCCACAAATTTTGGATAAGTTTATTAATAATGAAATACTTAGTTTTACCAACACACATCAAAACAAACAAGATGCTACCTAACCTTTTTTTGGACACGATTATCTTACTCAGTTTGCTTGCATTTTTGTCATTTTTATTATTAATGTTTGTCATACAGTTCTGTATGTTTAATAATACACTTCTACGCTGTGATATTAATGTACTTTCTACTAAAAAATGGGAGGGAGTGTAGATGGAGAATAAAGATTGCAGCAGGACTGCTTACTTGCTTATGGACAAAATGTACTCGAATCTTGGTGGACATTTAGGTAGTTTTCTTTTTATAATTAAACTGCACTGTGAGACACGATGACTTCTCATAATACTCTGTATTTCAGAAGAAATACTTTTTAATATAATTTGGTTTGAGAAAGCAGCAGTGAATCAGCACTCTTGGACCATAATCGCAAAGGCAGGATGTACTGCTAAGAGTGGAGATGCATCTCAGAAAGTAGGCTACTGGACATAAAATGAGTTCAAAACCAACAGACAGAGGTGCTCATCAGAGAAAAGAGATGTTAAACAAAACATTGAAAAATTATTTCATAATTTCATTTCCAATGAAATCTTTCCATCTGTAATACTAGGTCATCTTTTGCTATATCTATTAACCCCTAAAATAAGTGCCAGTCCTCTAAACATACCCTTCTAATTGCCAACATCTCTGTTCGTCAAAATCATGCTGCTCCTTCTCTCCCCAAAATACATCGCACAGCATCTAGTCTGGTACGTGGTATCGGAGATGTCAATTTAAGAAAAGCTTATTAAAAGCAAAGCAATTACACAATGTTTCTTTCATGAGAACACCGCCCTTTCTAGTAGTTTCGAGGTTAGGAACATGCAGGGCTGGAATTTACATTTGGATCAGGACACTTAGCAGGCATTGTTAGGGCCACAAAAATGATCAGAAGGCTGGAACACCTCTCCTGTGAGGAAAGGGGCTGAGACAGTTGGGGTTGTTCAGCCTGGAGAAGAGAAGGCTCCAGGGAGACCTTATTGCAGCCTTTCAGTACTTAAAGGGGGCTTATAAGAAAGGTGGGGACAGACTTTTTAGCAGGGCCTGTAGCGACAGGACAAGGGGGAATGGTTTTAAACTAAAAGAGGGTAGATTTAGACTAGATACAAGGAAGAAATTTTTTACAATGAGGGTGGTGAAACGCTGGCACAGGTTGCCCAGAGAGGTGGTAGATGCCCCATCGCTGGAAACATTCAAGATCAGGCTGGACAGAGCTCTGAGCATCCTGATCTAGTGGAAGATGTCCCTGCCCATGGCAGGGGGGTTGGACTAGATGATCTTCAAAGGTCCCTTCCAACCCAAAGTATTCTATGATTCTATGATTCTATAATTGATGAGCATCTTAGTCATGAATTTGTCATTATTAAGTAATTCATATCTGTGGTTTCTGCAACTTCCTATTGCAATGAGTTCCACAGTTAACTATGCTTTAGATATTTGAAAAAATATTCACCCATAGCATTAATACAGAACCCCACTTTATTTCACATTCAGTGATGAAAAATGTATTGCCACACTGAAAGCAACCCGTGCAACATCAGCATTTGAAGTAACTTTTAAAATACAATTTTATAAATATTTATAAAATTTTAAATTGAAAAAATGTTAATACTGAGATAACTGGACTGATTTTCATTCTTCTCTATGTGACAAAAATTAAAAAAAAAAACCAAAACACTTTTTAAGCTTGTAACCAAATATTCTGTAGCATATCCTATCATCATGTGTGCTTGCTGCAGAATTCAAGGACCTTCCCCCAAAGTCAGACCTCAGGGAGCATCTGGGGTCTGGAAGTGCTGATGGATTATTATATTTGATGGGGGAGGATGGAGAGGGGTGGTGTTCTCAGAATGTGCCTACTAAAACTCTAAGAGCTTGAAAACTCTTTACATGTGAGCCCAACATCAGATACTATTATAAAGTGTTTATGCTTCCCTGAGCCTTCCTGAGTAACTTCTACTCCCTTTTGAAGCCCAGTGGTTAGTCCTTATTGTTAAATTTCCATCCATTCCGTCTTCCCTCTCAGGTCCCTGTCTGACCATCCTGCATCACTGTTTTCTCCTTCATCCCTGGAATCTACTATGCTCTCTGCTGCACTGAATAGCTGTTACCTGGGGCACAAGCCCTCTTCCAGAATGGCTGGTTGCTCCCAGAGGTGGGTTGTACCAAAAAATAAAAGAGACTAGCTGTGTACATATTATATTTTAAAGTTCAAATGGCTTATTATCTTATTTAAGAGAAAGAGAATTCTAATATTTTTAACAATTTGGTAGTTTATTTCATGTTATACAGTACTGTACACTGTACAATTAATCTTCCTCGAATTTTCAGGTTCTTTACTGATCATGATTTTTGTACCCATAAATATTTTCTATGTGATGTCTAAATTACTGGTCAGCATACTTCAAGTCATTCCCTAGTGCTGTTTTGTTCAATAATGAGACCATCAGTGTTTGTAATTTCGGAGGTGAACCAAAATTCATGGAGTAAGTTGAAATTAATTTAAAATCAACTCACTGCAAAAAAAAGATTGCCCCTAGCTCATTATTATATGACTGCAGGCTGCTGCTAACTGGGTAGTGTATTGTAATATAACACTGTACCACGGCATGAACAGCAAAGAAATGAAAGCAATATTGAGTTGGATGAGTTTTAATAAACCTAGAATAGAGGGCTTAGACTAGATATTTTAACTTACCATTATTTATAGTATCTTTTCATCAGATTTAACAAGGTCTAGGGAAATGCTGAGTGTATTTTACTTCATGTAATGTTATTAGACTCAACAGTCCTGAGTTTTTGAGCAGTAATTTGTCTCTCCAGATCAGAAGTGTTAGGTGAGTAGCAAAAAAATGTCTCTATAATACGCCTGTCATCCATTGCCTTGGATAATGATTTTAAAAAGAATTTTATAAGGAAAATGGTTTACTCTGAAGGCTGTTCTAAGTCAGAAGAGCTAATATCTTCCCAGTTAAAAATTTGTAAGCATAAATAATTTTCAAATAACTAGACAAGAACTGAATAGGTCTATGAACACAGCAAACCTATTTAGACCTGTTCCATTTAATTTACTATACTTTGGCATACACTGTTAGACAAAGATTCATCATATCCTGTACACGTATACTAGGATGTGTATGTGTTTATGTGGTGTATATAGGTAAGATAGATCCTTTCCTCACATTTCTTCAGTACCTTAACCATGAGCTTTCCAGAAGCTGATTACAACATACAGTTCCTGTGCTCTTAACTAGTTGCCTTATGAAGGGACAAGACGGAGGAGGGAGGCAGTTCCTCATTCCTTTTGCTCTGAAGAGCTGTCCACTAATAAATGCAGAGCATGTTCTGCTCTCTCATTTCCGAGTAGAGCAACTCTGCGGGCATGCACAATCTAGAAACTCAAGAGGAAGCCCAGACAGCTCAGCCTAAATGTCTGTTGCAAGCATCAGTCTCAGTGAAGATAATGTTTCCCCCTGTGATCCCGCTGAACTTGCCTAGTGGAAAAGTGACAGCTTAACTATTGGTTAACAGTCAATAAAAGAACAGTGTTGGTCAAAAGACATGTCTGTGCTTTGTAATGCTATTCCAGAGAGAGAGACCTAAACCTGAATGAGCTTACTTAGGTTTTAGCAATAGGATAGTCATGCTAATGCATCCCTGAGTCCAGATTTATTTACCCCCTGGTCCAACTGCTTCCTATACGCAAAATTTTTTAAAGTTCATGACCTTGCATTCTGCAATGCAGTTGATTACACAATCTTTTGTTGCATTATTTTCTCTCCAGCCTTTTCTGAAGCAATACCTTACTAACTTCTCAATGATTAGCATCTAATTGTAAACACGTGGGCTAAGATTCACTTAACTGAATTTAGACATCGGAGTAGCCCTCTACGTTTGAGTTAGCCAGCAACTGTGTTGCCAGTATAGTCAGTTAAAACAAATAGGCATTTTTAATCATTTCTCTCTTCCTAAACATCTAAAATACTTGAGATTTAATGTCAGCCCAGAAATGCCTATTTTTTCCCACTGTCTATAAAGGGAACCTTGAGTGGTTAGCTCAGATGCAGATGTCCTAAATTAGGTTACATGAGAAGCACCCTGTAGTTTTCAGACTGATAAGAAATATCGCTAATTGTGAAAATGGCAGTCCTGGTGCTCAAATCTGTGGGATCTACCCTGCTGACCCAGTTGCTTCACTGTTGAATTTGCATTAATTTAGATTATATTTCCTCTTCTGCAGACGTAATGTATTTTAGAAAACGGAGATCCAGTCCATGTGCCATCATTTGAGTCTAATAATCTGTTAATCAGTACTTTGGTTTTAATCTTATCTTTTAGATAAGTTTGGTAAGAAAGGGGTAATAGGTCAATTGCAGATTTACCTCTTGGACCTACAGCATGTTGATCTTTCAGCAGTTTAGATGGAAATAATTGTACCTAATTTAATCTTTATTATACAGAAATTGCCGTTACTGCAAATGGGTTTACACTCTATCGGTAGTTGGGGAGATACCACCACACGGCAACACATCTTTTCTGTCTTAGAGACTTAGATGAATCACAACCTAGATGAGAGTGTCCCACACTGGCCATTTAACTTTTAAATTACAGAAGTGAGGTGATAATTAGCTACACAGTGAAAGGGCCCAGAGTTTAGAGCTCATTTGTTTATTACCGGGATGATCCCTTTAAGGTGCAATATTCTAAGAAAGCAGTAGTTTAGGTTTTAATGTCATATTGTGTTCTAGATTCCCTGTCTTTGCAAAACAGCTAGTAATTCATGTTCCTTCACTCTGATGCCGTTTCAAATTAATGATAAACTAATAAGTGTTTTGTCCCATTTAATTTAATGTGAACAGTAGCATAACTGAGATTCTGTTGTTTCTCTTGAGAAATTTATCTTATGGTCTATCGGAGTTGTTTAAATATAGGTTAGTATATATATATAATTGATGTGTGTATATGCAACTACACACACACACACAAATGTTAAGTCTACATTATTTACTGCCCAATCTCATGTGTTAAATGATTTATTGTCTTCACCACAAAATTTGTTTATAAAATTTTTAGGCTGTTACTTACCTGCCTCTTAATTGTTTTTTAGGCAGCTGGGTAGTTTCATTTTTTTTCAGCCTTTCTATGGAGTGGTCCCTTTTACCAATTTGTTGGAAGTTTAACAGGACACCTGAACTATTTCATAGATGTTTAATCAGCTTTCTTTTCTCATCTTGAGTCTATTCTAAATTTCTATCCACAGTTGAAATGGGGGTTGAATGTAGGGGTTTTGTAAAGACCTACATAACTGTCATTTTTAATGTATACCTGTGTCTACACATAAGAATGCATTGTATATAAAATTGTATAAATGTACATAACTATGATATACAATAATATATATAATAATTTTATACAAGTATAAAAACTATATGTAACTGGTGTATCTTTTATGTGAGAACAACGCTGACCAGTTTAGAAGATACTTTATAATAAAGAAAGAAATGGCTGCAGTATTTCTCATGTCATATGTTGATAGTTGACCATGTTTAAGATTGTGCCAAGCAGGAGCTGGAAGCTATCTAATTTTGCAGTTGTTCAGCATGAACCTCAAGAAAAAGCTCCATGTTCTTAAAGATTTTTTTTCCCCTAAGGCTTTTATTGAACACAAATTTCTGATTCATATTCTTGAAAAAAGAACATTAAATTCTTCCTGGATATATGGACCCAATAGACCTTGTTCAATTTCTTTTTCCTCCACCTTTTCCTTTTTTTTTTTCCTAAGGCTGTGAAAAACATTTAAAAGAGAGATTTTGATCAAAATAATTAACCGATCTCTATTCATACCATGAGTATTACTGAAATTCCATATCTCTTTCAAACTACCAACACCTGAATATATGAAAATAGATTAGAAAGAATAATTGCTGAATTTAAAAGCAAACTACTTATTAAATCAACATAGTCTAGCAGTTGTTTTAGCAAGCAGTCAGTGTGGAAACCATTTACCAGTTGCTAGGATGTCTCATTTCTAATGTTGGCCTTCAGCTATATCAAATCACTACACGCTGTGAAACACTGGAGAGGAATAGCCTACCTAGCTGTACGTGATGCCTGATTCCTGGGGCTTGCTGAAGGCAGATACAATGCTCTTGCAATTTACAGCAGTGTCAGGAAAGCCCGGAATCACAGGAAAATATACTCCCGTCCAGCCCACTCAACAGGATGGGCAGAACTGAGTGCCGATGAATGGACGTTTTATCCCTGTGTTTGCCTACTTTAGGTACTTTTGCCTTCTTCGAGTGTTTTTCTGTGTCTGTGGCTGGAAAGAATTTTGTAAATAAATATTTGTGTATAAATTAACAGTGTAGCTACACTGTGACTTCATGGTATGTGTCAGAAAGCATCTTATAATGAAACCACATGAAAAAAGGGCCACTATTTTTTTTTCCAAGATATTGAGAAAAAGCCAGTGATTGTTATTATAATAACCCATTGTCTGATTGTCGAAGCTTTAAAGAAATAAAAAGGAAGAATTCTATATTGTTTTTATGTTGTAGAACTACTGCCTAACAGTGGCATTCTACGCTGTTCCCTTCTTAAAAATAAAAATAGCTTTTATTTATTTTTATTTATTTTGTATTTTTTTTTAACAGGTAGAGGATTGGTCACATTAATGGTCACATAACATTTTTTATCATCACTCCCATGCTTTAACGTATCACGTTACTAATTTTTCCTATTCTTTGCAATCTTACATGCTAACAAATTAAAATATGCATCTCGATCTACAGTATTTTATATATGTTGTTATACTATGAAAGTCTCATTCAGACTAAGATAACTTTAATAGATACTAAGAGGAAAGTGCCATCCATTATGTTTAAAATTAACTTGGATAAAACTTTTTAGGTTCACTTGGTTTCACCTTACAAATACTGCACAAGATGTCTAAGTGTTATTATTGAATATTCCAAATTCAACAGATAATTGTGAATTGTGCTTCCACAGGGAAAAATATTTGCATTTTGATTATCAGCCATTTAGAGCATTTCATCATTATAACCTACAGTTTCCTCAAATAATAGCAACAGTATTCACGCTTTTGTGATTCTCTGTTAAGTGAGTTTCAGCTTTGTCAACATTGTTTACATCATTCATCTTTTAGTCGTCATTTTAAATATAGTAGATAATTTATTCACAATAAGCCATAATTAACTCCTAATGGTTCCATATTAAATGCATGAAAAGACAGTCTTTAAATGCCCAGTTATACAAACTATGTCATAAAAAGGGAGGATCCAGTACATTAAATCAGCACATTAGTAGATGTTCTGATGTACTAGATGTACCTCATCTAGATGTCCTAGATGTGCCTCTTTGTTAGATGTTTTCTAAACTAGAACCAAAGAAACATAAGACTTTCAGTTACCAAAATACAAGGCTCATACAGATGTGATCCATATATTATAAAAATGTTTTCACTTTCGTATGATGATGGTAAACTATATTTTGAGGTGACAGCTGAGACCTAGGAGAACAGTTTTTTCTGTAGTTCAGAAGCAAAATCTTTTCCAATTTTTGGAAAACCAGGAATCAGCTTCCACCCACATTATTTATATTAACAGCCACAACATCTGGAGACTTTACAAAATTAACAGGGAACACGTATGTTGCCCACATGCTCAGTGACACACTTCAGCTACTTATTAATTCTGTGTGCCTGCCAAAAGTGAACGTCCGACAACTGCATTTTGACACCTGACTAAACAAGTGTGTTTTATGCCCACATTTAATGCTCACAACTAATACTATTTATTAGATCAGGATGGTGGGGGAGAATAAAAAAGAAAAATAATGCATCTATCAATTACAATTTGCCAATTCCCTTACAGTGTAAGCAATACATTTGATTTGTTGATATTTAAATCTTGCTTCCTGGTTGGCAAATGTGTTGTGATCACACTAAATTAAAGAATTCAGAAAATATTTATCATGGCTGATATATAGGAACAGAAGAACATGTGTCTGGAGGAGAGCTTTAGTCATGGACTGCATATGTGAATAATTGGGAGTAGGTATTTTGCTAAGAAATATGATGTGCGATCCCATTACAGCAAAGAGTTTCTGATGTCCAGATAAGACATTTTAATTTTGAAGAACTTATGGGATGCTAATGTGTAATGAAAGCACCCTCTGAAACTTTTGCCATGGAGTAATGTGCTCTTCAACTTCCAATCAATTGCTCTCAAAGTCAAAACCTACCATTATGCTCTTCTGCCTGCTGAAAGATCGACATATCTTCTTTTTTATCACTGGAGGAATATACTTTTTGAAAGTAGTCAAACAGGAATAATCAAAAAAGAAAGGAAGAACTCATTCAAAAATCTTCAACAAATTTAAAGAGGGATGGATATTCAACCTGCATAATGGGCATTGAGTTCGTAAGGCCAGTCTTTTACTGTTTCATGAATATTTAGGCTTGATTACTTTTCATAAGAAGCACATTTCAGAATACAGTATCTTCTTGAAAATGTAAAAATACAGCACATTTTTGAAGCATTAATAACAATCTGAAATACAAATCTAAGAAAAGAATGTAAAAATGGCCATACTGGATCAGATGTATATGCCTGATCTGTATACAGCTGGTACAGTATATGGTCTCCAACACTGGCCAGTAGTTGATGCTTAGAGAAAGTGTATCAGAAACGATGAAATATAAAATAATCCTTCTAGCTTCTGACAATCAACATTTTGCAATTTTCTATATCTTAATTTGCAATCAAGGCGTTGTGCTTAATAGGTTATGGAAGTATCTTTCCTGAATTTCATTTTATTAGTTTTGAAACCTCTTATGCCTTTGAGCCTCATCACTATATGCTACCATGAGTTCCACAATTTCATTATATATGAAAAGTACTATATTTTGTCTGTGCTAAGCTTCTGGAACAGGGATTTTAGTGATACATCCCAGTTCTTGTCCTGCAAGGAATTTCTCATGCCCTATTTGACACATCCAAAAACGATCTGGAAAAGGGAATGCATAGCAAGGTGACAAAGTTTACTGATGATATTGACTTATTTACAGTAGTAAAAATGAGAACCATGTGTGAAGAACTGTAGAAGGACCTTGTGAGATGGGGCAATAAACTGGCAGTTGAAATTCAATTTGGAGTAATGTAAACTGCTGCAGAGGGGGAAAAAACAGTCCTAGCTTCAAATTTAAAATGATGGGCTCTGAAATGACCTTTATTGCAGAGGAGCCAGCTCTTCAAGTTATGATAGATGATTCAATGAAAATGTCAGTGATCATCAGCAGTCAAAAAAACAAGCTGAATGTTAAAGATTATTAGGAAAGGAATAAAAAACAAACCAAAGAATATTAGTCTGCTGCTGCATAAATATGTGAAGCACCTGCAACTTGACCACTATATGCACTTCTGATCCTTCATCTTATGGGGGATATGGTAGAATTAAAAAAGGCTCAGAGAAGAGTACCAAGCATGATCAAAGGTGTGGAATTGCTTCTGTAGTGGGATCAACCAAATAAGACTCTTCTTCGATCTGGAAAATAGATACCTGATCAGGATGTGATACAGGTCTGAAAAACATGAATAGCATGGCAGGGGAATACAGGGATTGAGTGTTCACTATGTCTTTCAACGCAAGAAAGGGAGGCATCAAAGCAGAGCACTTGTTCCAAATAAATAAAAAGGGATTGTTCTTAAAATTATTGAGGTTAAGCTGTGAAATTCTTTGTTGCCAAATTTTATGGGCGCTAAAAGTTTACATGGAATTAAAGGGAGACTGGAAAGAAATCTATTGAATATAGAAAAGAAATCCATGGAAATCCTGAATACGTAGACAGTGACCAAACTAGAAATGGTTGCAGACTGAGACTTCTTAGGAGATGCACATGTTTTATCCCATTCTTATTCTCTTTACAACATGCCTGAGCTTTTGGTTGCTGTCAGATAGGATGCTGAGCTGGACTGACCTGAGTATGATCCAATACAGCCACTCTTAAGTTTCTATGAATAGTCCTTTTCTTTTTCCCTGTTTTATGCTACCAATGACTTTATAGAATCATATCTTGTTCCCCATTAATCATCCCCTTTCTTCAGTTAAAAGTCCCAGAATATTTGGTTTTTTCTCATATGAGAATTGTTTTACATTGATCATCACTCTTGCTTTTTCTACATTTTCCAGTTCTATTATATCTTTTTTTTTAGGTAGGATGACTGGAGTACCACTCACTATTAAAGATTTGGACATACTGTGGATTATAGAAATATAATATCGATAGTATTTTCCTGATAATTTCGTACTTTTTCTCCTTTTTTTCACTGCTGGTGAATGTTGAATTACTGTTTTCAGAGATTGCCTGCAGATTCCCCCATATCTTTTTTTTCTGAGTAGTAGTAGCTTATAAATATATACTAAATGTACATGTACAGTTAGGGTTATTTTTCTTCTACATATTAGCTCTCATTTATCAGTAATGAAATTTATCTATACTTTTATTATGCAGTCATTTAGTATTGCAGGATGATTCTGGGATTCTTCGCGACCAACTATAACTTTGAGTACCTCCAATAGCTGTGATCTGTCTTACGCAGTTTTCCAGGTAATTTATGAGTATGTTGAACAGCGTAGTTCCCAGCACAGGTTTTTTAGAAATAATAAGAGAACAAATAAAAGCTTTGTCAAGCCCATCAGTTTGTTTTCAGATGAAGTTTGATGGCCATAGGTAGAGACTAAATACACACTATTAAAAAGTGCCCTTCAGTTTTTGATTTTCCACTTCAAAAGGCACTTTCGTCTTGCACATTTAATTTTCATCTGTTCTTGCCAATGAAAAAGCAATTATAATCTGGGTGATTTTAAGAAGCTAGATGGGAAGTGGCTGAACAAGACTTCAGAATTCCCCTGATAGTAGAACTATGAGAGTTTATTATTTTCCTGCCTCTGATACATCCCCAAACTATCATGAAACGATACATTATGCACTTTGCCAAATACCTGTGTGGAAGTTCAAGAACCAAAATCAGTAATCTGCACTGCTTTTAATGCACTGCTTTTAATGCCTAAGACAGTAGAGTACCTACTTTAGTTGTCTTTTTCCTTGTCCAGGAACTGAGGTACAATCAATATAGGGAAAACTATCTCACGAAACTTCTCAGTTGTCCCATGGATATTTTGCACTTTGATTATATGCTTTGGCAGAATGTTATGTGGGTGCAGCTCACACTTAGCTTTTACACTGGGGACTTCCCAAGATAGACTCTGCTTCCTGTGAGTTTCTGCAGTACTTAAATGGCTCCACTTGTCTGAGAAGCTGCCTGAGCAGCTAAGCCTTGCAACTTCTACGGTATACCTAGCTAGTAATGGCAGAAGGGATGCTGTGTCTGTTGTTAGCCAGGCTTATTTCCAAGGACATAAAAAACTACTGATAAGCAGATATGGCTAACACTTAGCTTTACCATGTGACTCTCAAACGTAACTCCTTAGCTGTAAACAAAATTCAAGAGGAAAGCAGGAATTGTAGATTTTTGTATCTTCACAATGTGTTTAAAGAAGAAATCAACTTTGAAGAGTTGTTTAGTTAAATGTAATCTGTTATTCTTAACTAGCTTTTTATCAGAAATAGATACTGCTATAAGACTAAGTGAATCACTATGCGTGTTACTCATGGTATTACACATGGTTTAGTTAGTCTGTACATGATAAGCATAGGGACAGACTAAAAGAAGACAGCAACACTGGAAAAGGGAAGATGGATTGCTTAAAATTTAGTGCTATAACTAACTTTTCGTAGCAAGCACCCCAGAGGCACTGGGGAATCTCCAACCCTAGAGATACTCAGAGCTTGACTAGAAAAGCCCCGAGCAGCCTGATCAAGGACTAAAGTTAGATGCAACTTGAAAGTTGGCTCTGCTCTGAGCAGAGTGGTCCAGACGATCTCCAGAGGTTCCTTCCAACCTAAATTTTTTTGTGGCTCTATGAAAAAGCCTGTATGTATCTTGAGCAAAAGTAAATCAGGCTTAGGGATCATATGGACTGAGTTAATTGCCCTGCTAGCATGAAAAGAAGAACACTGCATTCTGAGTGCCTTTGGATGTGTGTGACCTGAATTCAGCAGCACTGCAGACTTTCAACAAAGAGGTTTTGAACTGTCTGGCAGGCAGAACTGTTTTCACTGCCCTTTATGAAGAAGGTGGATAGTGGCAGATAAAATTGGATGAAGTTCCTTTGTATCTCTGTGATTAGTGCTCTGTATAGAAAATGCCTTTTTTGCCACTTCTGTTTTGGAATTAAGCTACAAACAAGGTATTTCAGCTGGAAAATGAGAAGACCTTCGGGAATGTACAGGGAGTTAATATAATAGAGGATGATACGGTCACAGCAATGGAGCGTATCATCAAACAGTGTATCAGGTGATAGGAAGAGAATGTGTCCAAAATATCAAGTCCAATAAACAGCAGTTTTTATTCAAAGTGACAGCTGTCAAATGTGTAGGACATGAGGCAGTCGAGCAGTACTTCATAAAGGGGTCATAGAGGGATATGATTCACCCTACAGTTAAATAGGGCTGGCTTAAGTTCTTAAACACCACTTAAGCATGTTCTTTTCATATCCCTCAAGATGTAAAAGAACCCCCTTTGAAAGCAACAGAAGAGTCTATTACCAGCAGAAATCAGAGCACCAAACCACCTTCAAGTCGTCGTTGTGGCAGTCAGGCAGCAGTGACAGCCCAGCGCAGGGAGAAGACGGTCTGTGTCAGGTACACTCCCTTCTCCCAGGGTTGAAGAGGGGGCCTTTGTCCTGCACTTCCCTGTTACTCTTAGCTTTAGATGCAATCCTTCTGGATCGCTCCCTGTGAATCTTCACACACTTTGTTTCCCTTGTTTTACAGCAGTATTTTTCTTTCAATTTAACTCTGTATGAGGCTACAAGAGAAAACAATTTGTGTTTTGGAGCAGCTTCCTTCTTTTACGAGGGCTACTTTGTGATGGTCATGAAAGAGTTGTCACCATTTATAACAGCAGAAACAAAAAGGAAAATAAAAAATGGAGTACAAAAATGGGAGGAAATATAAAAATAATAGCATCTCAAGAAATGAGCAGTTAGTAGACTTTTACTAAATAACTTTTCAGGGAGTCTGTGATTTTCAGGACAGTTTTATTCTGGGTCCAGCTTTGAAGGACTAACATAACTAGCACGGAATCGCTCTAGGACTGTCACTTGCATACACATGGAAGCTGACAGTAACATAGTGTACATCCTACGTGATGCTTTTTCATTGTTGGTCAGTATGGACACTCTGCTGAGAATAGGGAATTAATACATGCAATGCGTACAGAGAGACATTAGCTTCCTTATGATTTAAAGTACATCGGATAAAGTTGAAGTTCTATCTTTATTATACCAAAGAACACTTAGCAAGCTTAACAGTCAGTATTAATTATTGGGAGCAATATGGATTACTCTGGAACAGAGGGAAGAACTGAAGTTTTTATTTAAGCTATTTCAAAATTACATGGATAGATAGGAAGTGTGTGAGTTAGGGCTGCAGATACAGCAGTTGTGATAGAAAGCATAGAAAGTATTTTCACACACCAACTTTTTTTATGAATATTTTTAATGATGAAGTGATTGCATGACATGCGACAGTCAGATGACAAAAAAAGGTAATTTGTTTTAAGAATGTTAATGACCAATATCCTGTTCATAAGACAAGTATAAAAATGAACATTTTCCTAGTAAAGCAGTAAATTCCCTTTGGAATCTTAATTATGACCTTCGATGAATCAGTGTTACAAAGTGAGCTACTTTCAGAGTGGAAATTTTTGGCATTACAGTTCATGATAGAAACATGATGGATTACAACAGTTTCAGTCTTGAAATTTCACGTTCTAAAAAGGCAGTTTACTTACAATGAATTGTAAGGACAAGGCTGCAATCATTAAGCTAGCACAGCTAAATTGAGATAAAGGCCTTGAGCCAAATTGCACTGTTTCACTTGACAAATCAAGATTGTCAAATTTTAGCATCTAACTGATCACATAGAGTAGCATAATTATTTTTGGTGCTGCCTTTGTTGGTATTTAACTTAATGTCGTAATATTTATTCCTGACCTTTCTTTTTTAATGTTTTGCAATGTTTTTCTTTTCTACTTTTCAACAAAAAGAAATGAAAAAGAAAAAAGAGAATGAGATCTCCAAAACCTTTTGTAAGAGTTTTAAATAATGGTTTGAAGTGAAGGAACATTTCTGAGAATTGGTTGCTGCGTCAGAACCCAAAACTTCTTTGCTGACTTCGTCAAAAAGCTGCTCTACAAGCCACTTTGTCAACTTGCAAACATAGTATAATAATAGTTATATACCTGGTAAGTGTGATAGAGATGTAACCACTTGACAGAAGGTAAAAGTTTGAAATTATCAAAGTTCTACAACAAAAATGTGGTGTTTACATCTTATTAAAATATTATTGAACTGAGTAGCAGGGAATGCAATTATGCCTTTTTTCCACTCCATTAGTAGAAATATGCTGTATTCAATTTGTACTATCAGTAAACAAGTAGTATGAATAAATTTTTTTCATGAGTTGCAAATTGAAAAGTGCAGCGCATGCAGGATATGCTTCAGTGGAAGTCTATCAGCTTATGCTATGTATCTAAGTTATATACAACAAAGTAAGCCATGGATGTGAAACGACTGGAAGCACTCTTGATTTATAGCTGTGTAGATGCAAGAAAAAGCAGTTTTCTTTATTTTTTATGTAATTCTCGTTGTTTTCCCTGTTCAAAGACATGAGTAATTTTAAACTGACTCCTATTTACTTGCAACCTGCCATGCATACAAAGGGACTTCACGCTGACAGGCAAGTGGGGGAATATTCTATTCAGAAGACGTTAGAAAGAGTTGTGAACACTACAGCATTTCCACTTCAGAAGAATACAATAATTTGTCTTCCAGGAATGCTTCCTAGATGCTTTTCCAATGCAGAGGAGTAGCAAACATAAGTGCTGTGGTGAATCTGCTGCTCTCTTACACGCTTTAAAATCCTATTTCTAGTTTATATCATGACCTTCATTCCATATGGTTTTTTAAATGTTTTAAAATGTGAATGTAATCTAATTGATTTCAGTCAAACTATTTGTTGCCTGAAAATAGACAGGGACCATATCTTGTTAACTAAAGATTGATTCAATTAATACTATTTCTTAAGTATTAGAAAGCAGTTATTAGCTAGATTTATTTACAAAAGCAGAAATATTGAAGAGAACACTATTTCAAGGCTCAGTTCTATACAATTCCTGCGTGTAACATTTACTACCAGGAACAATGGATCTGTTGGGCTTCAGTGGATTTGTTCACTGTAGTATGGACGATAAACCTTAAAAAAAATATTTGCAGCAACAGGCCCTAAGGATGTTTCTATTTTTATTGCCGATCCTCAACAGTATTAAAGCAACCCGCTGGTTTAGCTCAAACTTTAAAAAATAACCTTTTGGAAATGAAATTTTAGCGCTTGAAGAGAAAACACCTATTTCAAAAGCGTGAAGCTGTATGAATGCTTGTTATTTTTGGAATAAAGTCCTTGGCTGAATCAACGCTTGCTACTGTGAAAAAAGAAGATGAGGGAAGGAATGTCTTCTCTGCTGTGTGTTAATCAGGGAAGGGTTGTGGAAAAGGGTCGTGGACACAAGCATTTGCACATGCAGGATCTCATGCTTTTGGATTTAGGCAATTTAGAAAAACACATCCAGCTTGTAGAAATAACTGGCGGCAGGTTGCGTGGCGCTGGTCGGTGACCCTCATTGCTCAGGCACCAAAGAAAGGATTTTCCAACCAAACTGCAGTTTCTACAGCGTCTTGGCAGCCATGCGCCTCAACCTGCAGCCTTTGGCACATAAATCCCAACTCGCCTTTCTCGTTGGGAGCCCGGGGGCGAGGAGAGACCACCGGCCTCTTTCCTTTCGGGCGGAGGGACACGCCGGTACCGAGGCCAGCGCCAACACCTCACCAGGGAGGTGCTGCGGCCGGGGCGGGGCGGAGGGATTCTT
>NW_009231658.1:0-298 GCF_000690835.1 Fulmarus glacialis
GGGTGGGGGGGAGAAAGGGAGCTGGGAGGAATTGGGTAACATGCCAGCTTTGCTGGCAACAAAGATCTGCGAGAAAGCTGCGGCCAATTTTCCAGTCGAAACATGACTCACCGAACAGAGATGCACCCGAAATAAATAGCTTCCCTGTTCTGCGCCCAGCAGAAGCAGGAACCGCACCCTCCTGTGGTTTTGTGTCAGGGTACTGCGGGTACCTCTCCGAGCTGCTTGGTGGAGCAGCGCGGATAAAAATGGCAATTTTGAAGGAGCTGGCGGCTCTGGGGGGTTTGTTTATTGCTTG
>NW_009231658.1:341-44615 GCF_000690835.1 Fulmarus glacialis
TTTTTTTTTTTTTGTTTTCCTTTGCCCCCACCCCACAACTTCAAACTACCAACCTGCTCCTTCTGCTTGCATCATCAGATCCATTGCCAGTGCAGAGCCTGGCACAGGCACGTGTGGGCTGCGGAAGGAGGAGAGGGCGGGTCGCAAGGGAGGACAGGCTCACACCAATTGCTGTGAACGGGGTCTGATCACGGCATGCAAGGTGACTGCCGCGTTGGAGAATGGAGACTCAGCCTGAACACTGAATTCCCTTGCTTTGCCCAAATTGTCTCTTAAGATACTGGGATGGTTTTTTCTTGACCTGTTGGAAGTTTGGGGTGGTTTTGGTCTTTTGTTGACATGACCTTAAATAAATGATGAAAAACCTTCTTTGATGGTGTCTTTCAGCCCTTGCAGTCTAATACGTGGATTGGGCTGCATCACATCAGAAGGACTTCACGTATGATTCGTGAAGTCTGAGGAGACTGCATATTTCTACATACATCTCTAAGGCACGATCCTGGCCCCATTGCTATCATGTCGCACATTATGCATTTCCATCTCCAAATAGATATATATAGCAGCCTCCCCTTATTTGCCTAAACTGCATAGCACAGTATGCCATGTTGAGCAGAGCAAGATTTTGGAACCAACACGCCCCGCTCTGAGGACCCGGGTTGTGTCTGGGCATGTGCAGTGGCAGACAGAGGGACTTGGAAAGGATGGAGAGAAGAGGATGGCTTGTGTTAGTGTTAGCTGTTGCTGTCATATGTTAGGCATCCCTGTCGGATGGCAGCTTTCCTGGTCTCTGGATGGATGGAAACATGCTGTGTTTCTTCTTTACAACTATGTTTCTGAGGCCATGTTTTTTTTAACAAGCCACTTAAGGTGCGTACCTGTTGGATTTAAGCGCTTCATTCATTCACTTACTTGCTCATTCCACTGAACAGGAACAGTTTCTTAGAGAAAGACTTAAAAATTCATTTTTAGCTGGACCGTATGTAAATAAAGCTGCACTGAATGCAAATGCACAAAAAATCATACAAGAAGGGGGCAAAACTTTTTAAATAAAATGCAAGTTTTTCAAAGAAATGTCAACAACTCATGCTTTCTGTTAACCACACTCAAATTCATCAAAGGTGGGGTTATAGTTATCTGAAAAATGCATTTGAGCAGTGCTCTTCAGACAAAAATTAAAGCAGGTTAGCTATACACTTAGCTGAAAACATTTCATCCAGCTATAGCAGTTCAACCCCTGAGTCCCATACCCAGCCATCCAAGGGTCAACTTTTAAATAAAAACTGCAAAAAGAAACAAGAACAAATGAGGATTTGGCCTCAGACTGTAAAAGTGAAATCTCACTTGAACTTGATTGTATTTCTGCTGATGTCAGCTGAGGTTAGGCTATCAGTTTCAAGGGAGCAAGATCATGACTTCTGTATGAGCCAAACCATGACTGTGACTCAGTTCCTCTTAAATGTTTGACCATGATGGGAGTCCCACTTGTGGGATATCTTTGGGGACTTTTTAATTCAGTTTTTGGGTGAATAAAATTTTGTGGAACATATTCTTCATCTTATTTTAGAACATGGACAGGATAAAGTCCTTTATCCCAACAGATAAAAACGTGCATGTTTTCCTCTCTCTTTATGTATATATATACACACATGTACATGAAGGTTAGAGCTTATGCCTGCCAATCAAAAAAGGAGGGAAAAAAACCCAAAGTACTATTAAAAAAAACCGCACAGATTGGTCTGATGACAGTTGTGGGTGGCTATGCTTCAAAGATCCCATAAACCTCCTTCAGCTGCATGAGGTTTTACTGCAGTTCAGTGTGGGTGATGGGATGTTTCCATATGCACTTCCTTTCGGTTATTGTCTTCTGGTGAGACTTCCTTTATTCTGCTGAGAAGACCACCATTTCCACTTTCCACCCACAGACCTGCTTCCTGGCCTGAGTAAGACCAGCGGATCGCCGTCTGCAGCAACTCGTCCCACTCCCCACCACCTGCTAAAGGCAGGACCACTGCGACAGGCATGATCGCTCACGCAAAGGAGGCTGAGCATTGCATCCACAAAAGAAAAAGCTACCAGTACCCAATAAACAAAAGCTGTAAAACCTCTTTTCCGTAACAAGCATGGTGGGGTGCTCAAATCGTAGGTGCACGTGCTATAGCTTATGTCAAGGTCTACAGTAACGCTGTACATTTTATCATGCATCAAAATACAAAACGGTGAACGTGTAGAAAGAGCAAGCCCTGAAAAACAACTAGCTGGCTTTTAAGTGCTTGTCTTGTTTCACTCAGCTGATTCAAAAAAGAAAGAAAGAAAGAAAACCCCTATCCACTACTCATGCTCCTGTGAGAGAAAAAAGAAAAGAGGGAGTATAACACCAAAGCAAAGCCTTGGTTCGAAGTCTGTCTGCTTGCCGGCCCTTCCTCCTCAGAGGGTGGCTCAGAGCTGCAGGTCTGGAGTCCTCTGAATACTGCAGGAATTTGGATATATTTCTTAAATTTGCAATTTTGTCTCTTTTCTAAAACAAACAGGCAAACAAATGAGTGTACTTTAAATAACATTAGCGTTGTGATACAAACTGAAATAGCTCAAGAAATGCAAAATTATGGTAATTATGGATGACCTTGACACTCTCTGCCCTTTAATCACACCATCTGGCCTCCTCCTTCTACCAAAGCCAGGAGTTAAGATTAGAGTCACCCTTCACTTTGAAAGTCTTGGATTTAAACTTCCTTCTGTTTCCACTATGCTTTCACATCTCTGAAATGTCCTGGGGCAAATGTCCCAGGACTCATCCCAAAAGCCAAGGGTCCTCGGTGTGCAGACCCCCCTCTCACTGACTCAGACACCCCAGTACAACGGAGCGTGTGTGTATACCAGTAAGAGTGTGCACTCCCTTTTATTTCTGCAGGCACAGTATCAGCCCTGAGGTTTGAACTGGATCCAGTGAGCCATTGGATCAGCTCTCAGAGATCCTTCTGTATCCCTGGGGGATCTTACTTTACGCTTCATTACACATGCATACACATGCATTCATGCAAGCTTCGTAAAAAGCATGATATTCAGAACATTGAATGATCATCAGCGAGGCACTGGAAAGGTTTAGGCACCTTGTGTACTGAATTCAATCCCCTTTGACATACATAGGCACATTGTGGTACTGACTTAATGGCACGATCACTTTTCTTTTTTTCCTATGACTTCCGCCTCACTTAGTAGATCAGAGGAAGGATGCTTATTTAATGATGAGCCGCTTGTCATTTTGATTTTTCCTTGTTCTGCGTGTGTCCTTATGCCTCCCTCACTTCCCACAATTCAGAGTTGTGCCTTCTGCAGTTCATACTTTCTAGCCCTGCTACCAGTGAAACAGAGCTCCTACACGTAGCAGCTTCCTGAAGTTTGCCGTGGTGGTGCAGACTTCCCTGCCTCTACCCCAAACTTACTCCCCCAGCTCTGAGCTATCGCAGTCCGGTGCCTTCCCACTCTCCTTTTCCAAATGCTTTTATTTCATCACCCAGTCAGTCACAATTTCCACCGCGGAAGCCCAACCACTCTTCTTCTCACCACCATCTGGTCATGCACTAAAGCAAAAACTTCTAAAATTCCACTTGCGCTAGCTCCATAAACCTTGTTAGACTCTTATTACTTACTGGAAATGTGAGCAGAAATCCTCATTATCCATCCCTACAGAGCTTTATAATGTGTTAATCCCATCAAGCCTGCTTTTAGGCACAGACCTAGAACCCTGAAGGAAACCAAACCTTGCAGCCATGGCCATTGCTCCTGGGGGACAGCCTCACTGCATTTTTCCGAGCTCGATAGATGGGCTATGTTCTGCAAGTGTTCAGGTAGAGTGCCTGTTGTATTCACATCAGTGCCGGTAGCAGCTGAACAAAGGTAAGCGTTACTTTGCCCAAGCAAGGCTGCAGAAACCTGCCCTTACATTTATGCGATGGAGTACAATTTGTGTCTGAGAAAAATCATATAATATTTATCCTGTTTAGTTCTGTGGGATTTTTGTCAGACTCGCAAGCAGGCCTTTTGGCATTCCGTGTTATTGGAAATTTCCCAAACACATGTAACAAAAAGTCAGGCAGTTTAATACAATTATCAGCTTTTTCTCAGTCTGTGTTGAGTCTGTGTTTGTCTAATGTCCGGGTAGATATTTTCTACTTATTAAAATCAATAAATCTGCTACTTTGAAGATAAAGGCACATTTCTCGTGAAGCCTACTGTATGTTGCTCTCTAATGCTGCAGTCTGTCCACTGTGCACAATGGCAGACTAGCAAATGAAACTGATAATTAGCATGCTTTCATCAAACCGTTTCCAAAGTCGTCTTCTAAAGAAACATCCAGAGGAGCTATGTGTCCATCTATTTTCTGCCAGGATAAAGCATGCATCTAGGAACTTTATTGTATTCTCTTCTTAGGTATAAATAGACTCCTTATAAGTAGCATGTGCAGTACTCACATATTCCTGGCTTTGCAGCAGATGAATTTAGACTTCTTAGATAGAATGTTTGCTCTTGTAATTTTATGTTAGTCGCTTAAAATTGTCAGTTCTCTGTTTATCTTTAGATCTGACAACATCTCCGCCTTTATTACTTGTTTCACCTGTAAATATTTGAGTTGTCATTGTCTTGTATAATATTTTATTTTTCCCACTATGACAAATTACTGTTTTACTCTAAGCACATTGCCACTGATCCAACAAAATCCAGGTTTCTAGGAACATAACTCTCCACACTTTTGAGTGTCTGTGGCCCCAGTAGGATTTATTCTTCCTGTGTCCATCTGCAAGCCAGAGCCAAGCCGTGCCAAGATTTGCTTGTGGAAACAAAAGACACAGTATTAGTAATGTCATGAAAGTGACACACGGCTGCTTTGCTTTCAAGTGTACTGAGATAAGCAGATTATAACATGTTCTGTGCATTCTAACCCAGTTCCCATTTTTAACTACAGAAATGCTTGGATATGTTGAAAACAAGAGGAGATCAAATTTTTAACTTTTGAGAGAATTATCCTGCCTCCTTTTCAGCAGGCTCTCTGTTAACTGTACTTCTTTCTTCCCTCTGACTTTATTTTTGCCCTCTCTCCCCCTCTGGCTTTCAGCTTGTCCTTTTCCTTCCTTTTGATTTTGTCCTCAAACCTTTTCCTTTTTCTTCCCTGTGAACGCAGACCTGGCCTTTCCCCCCTTCTTAGCTTAAGGCTTAGTCTTTTTCTTCCCTTTGGCACTAGGCATAACCTTCTGTTTCTCTCTTTCTTTATCTTGTTTGACTTTCACTCCCTGACTTCCCACATCTTCTAATTCGGGTTTTTCCCTGGGGGAGGGGGTGGTTCAAACGGCTGCCTTTCTTGAAGAGGTGGGCCATCATCTCCTGCATCACCACGTCTGTCAGATGCTCTGGTGACAGACCTTGCTAGCCAGGCTTTCTCACTGACCTGTCTTGCAACAGCAGAGCCTTGACTGCAGCTATGACAGCTCCTGGGGAAGCGAGGAAGGAGCGTGGTTCTCTCCCCAGATGCTGATCCTCACGCATCCATGTTATCCTCTACGTGTTGGCCAAGCTTTGGCAACGAGCGGCCAATTTCTCAGTGACCTGTGAAGGTCCTTCTGACCAGTTAAGTCACCTCTATCCCATAGCCTCTAGCATATCTCAGGGTATTTACTCTTCCTCCTGCTGACAAAGGTGGTGGCTGCATACAGAAAACATAACTATTTGTTATATCAGCAAAGTTAGAGCCTTTCAGCGGGATTATTGAAAATGCTAAAGCCATTGTCCTTGAAAAATAGCATCTGTTCCCTTGCACTTTGTTTTTTTGAATATTTTCCTCTGTACCTCTGTACCTTAAAGCAGCTTTCTCCCTTTCCCCCTGCTGTTGTGGAGGTGGCTTTCTCTCTGGCATCTGGGTGACACCTTCGTCTCCTTGATGCATCTCTGCAGCTCTGACCTCAAGCCCTGACAGCCTGATGTTTCCACCCAGCACTGCCTTCTCTTTGGAAGGTCTCTTCGCCCTAACTCTCCATCCCATGCCCATCCTTTAGGCGAGGAGCACCCTGACAGCTCTGTCCAGAGACTTGGGCCTCTCTTTAATCTTTTTATTTTTGGCAGGGTAGCATAGCCAGCTATGGGCCTTCTCCTGTGTTTTGCATGAGGGGAAGTAACTCACTGCTCGGCTCTGCAGAAAGTTTCACTTGTTCTTTTCTCATTTCTTCCCCTTTCCTTCTGTCTCCCCTGGAGCAGATCCACGCAGCTCTCTAGCTGCGTCTTGTTAAAAGGACATCAAGCTGAGGGGGACATTTATTAAGGGTAATGCAATCACAGTGGACCATACGTGATAAAGGAAGTAGAAATAACACAGAAAAGTCCAGATTTTGTCGAGGGCTCTGATCCTGAGTGCTGACTCAATAGAAAATAATGAAAACCGATGTTCGTTAGAGAGCGATGGTCAGACATGGAGCCATGGCTGTGTTGAAAGGAAGTTGCAGCTGAAAAAAAAAAGCAAAAGTGTCTGGCTGGAATTACAATGTACAAAGGAATGGAAAAACACTTACTAGTCTGTGAGAACTAATGCTATGCAAATTAATTCAATTCAGCATTAACTTCATGCAGATCCATCTGCATAGCATGTTGCAGGCTTTTTAGAGGTGCTGTAGCTGTTCCAGATTGCTGAACGAGACCCCATGACTTCAGAAATGTTGACCAAAGCCAGGATTTCAAAAGGCTGGTGTCGCTGGCCTCACCGGCGTCCTCATGCCGCTCCTGTTCCTCCAGCTGTGGAGTCACAGTGTCCTGCAAGGGCTCTGGTCAGCCTCTGTCTTCACAGAGCTTTTTCTGCTTCTCTCCTGTGGATATTTAACACAATTTCTTGAGTTTGGTGTGTCTATAAAATTTTCCTTTACAGATACAAACTTCTTCCATGTGATTTTGCGTGGTCTGTGCCAAAATAGATTGTCAATGCAAACCTCAGCCTATTTCTCCCCTGAGTATATAATTTTTCACATGCAAATAGAGCTGCTTGTGTTCATTTCAAAATATACTTTATAATTATTTTTACTTTATTTCCCCCCCCAAAATAGAAAGCAATCAAAGAGAAAGCAGCCAGTCAGGAAAATGTTTAATTGAGTGTAATAGCATTCTTACCAGCATCAGAACGCAGTCTGCACAAAAAACTTTGAAGCACCAGCACTTCTACCGGATAGATTGACAATTGTCTCAATCTTCATTCACCTTATGTGCATGGCTGTCAGTATCTGAGAAGTACCAGTTTAGTGCAGTGGGAAGTGAGCAAGGAATCAATGCCAGAATTTTCAAGTTTAGGGAAAATATGAGAAATAATATCACTTCGCATAAATGTCATTCACTCTGCTGTGCTGCCTAAATTCAGTATCTAAATAAGAAAGAAAAAAAAAAAAGCTCCAACCGTTCGTGAGACACAGTTGAGCTATCTTGCACAAAGGAGTCAGGCAGGGAAGGTCAGTGTTATAATTACTGCCTCCACCGTGATGCTGCCCTAAGTTATGTTCACCGAAACAGTCCTTCTGCCGACCTAGGGAGGTTGAATGAATGCACAAAGGCAGCCAGAATGGTTCTTTACCACCGTCTGCCTCCATGTACAAAGCTCTAAAGCCAATTCAATGAAGTTGCTGCAGCTTTGCACTGGTGGAATGAAAAAGGTGGACCACCAGCTCTTGCTCCACCCAGGCTGCTCCCAGGCAGGAGGTGGCTCAGCTTCAGCTGCCCGCCATGGCCAGAGACACCCCAAAGCCCTTACAGAAAGGCTGACAGCCCTCTCAGTTGTGCCTAGAAAACGCATACCTCACAGACTGCAGCAGACCAGAGGCAATGCCACCCCAGTAGAAGATACTTCATCTTCATCCCTCGGGGTCATGCCAAGGCACACCAAGGTCCCCAGCCAGAACTCGCTCTCCCTTATGCAACTGTAAATCAAAAGGTACTCCTCCGCTATGAACCTGTCTTACAAAATTACAAGAAGAGTCAGGTCCCAGCTTAATGTACTCCAGATATCTGATATGGGTTTTACATGAGGACAACACTGCATTTGGTGCATCTAAACTGAAAAAGGCTGGCAGTAAACCTACAGATCTCACCAAGGAAAAATGGCAGAAAAATAGGCTGCACATTTTATAGTGGAGAAAGTTTTGCAAGAGTTTTTTACTGAGAGCAAAATGGTCTACCAAGGCGAGGCAAGCTGTGTGAACCCACACTGTGGTCCACCTGATGGGAAACCCTGCAAAGCTGTGCTTCGCACTGCCCCTTCCAAGGCCTCTAAAGTAATTTGGAAAATGTCTTTGTTATTCAAAACCAAGACAAAGAAAAAAATGAATGCATTTTGAGTATTCCATCAAAGCTAGATAAAATTATCATGCAAAATATACCGTGAATGCAAGTTTGTAAAGACTCTTTAACCTTTTTTTTTTTTAATGATGACAAAACACTACTGTTGTAGTAGGATTATAATAGCAGCTGCTCTAGCTAATATTACGAAAATGCAAGGTGCTTTCAGGAACCTTCTCTTGTGAATTATGGCTCTTTTACCATCACATGGCTGTGGGAAAGAAAAAAAGAGAAAAAAAGTCAAATACTTTGAAAATTGGGTTCAAAGTTTCCTCCTGTTCACTGCATGCAAAACATGACAGAACAGCCATAGAAAACTACCTGAATTTAACCTCATACATCCTGCACACCATTGCTTGGATTTTGTGTGTTTTGTGTGTTTCGTTTGTGGGGTTTTTTTAATTGTTACATATGATACAGGCCCTGATATTGTGGCTTGTTGCACTTGATAACATGAAAGCAGTAGGGAAAAAAGAGAGTCCTGCTGAGTTTGAATGAGGCTTGTGAAATTTGAGCCTTTATGAAATGGAAAATCACCCTTAGTTTACATTTGGGGGGCTCAGGGCACCTTTATTGGTGAGTTACAGCAAAGTCTGACAGGGAGATCTGGTCTTTACATAATTTAATATAACTCACTCCTAGTTGGATGCATTATAAACCATGTGCTGGAGGGACAAGTGTGTAACTGTCAAAGAAACAGAAACTTTTCTCCTCTAAGAGAAGCGCTTTCCAAAACATCTGTCCTCTGTGCACTTTATCTCTTCTGGCCAGCTGCGTTTCACATAGACCATCTTCTAACTACCGGTAACCCAGAGAAGCTCCCAGCTTAAACTCATCGAAAGAGTGGAATGAGAGTGAAATAATTCATACTCCACGTACCATAAAATTAACAGGGAGAGATAGAGAGAAAACGCTCCATTCATTGCAGCTGGCATCCTTTTTATCAGGTACGCTATAGAAGCAAATAACGGTGTTGAGCTGTCAAGTCTGAGGTCATGGCTGCTCCAGAATCGGAGCGGTTTAGTGTATTTTAGTACGCATTCATTACAAGGTACAGCGTACAGTTAAGAAACGGGCTTGTGGCGCCAGCGTGTGATTATGGCAAGACGGGCTGACCACCGGGAAATTGCTGAGCTAACAGGGAGAGGAGCCGGGCAGAGCGGTGCCGGAGCCAAGTTTGCAGACAGTCACCGCACCAGCACACCTTGTAATGAGGGATCTGCAGCGCTCTGTGCTCGGGATGCTCCTCGGAGAGACGGCGTGTTTTCCTAAGGAAAAGGGAGCGCGTGTTTTCAAGGGGCTGTTTATGAACCCTCTCTGCCATCCTATTTTTGAGTTCTCTGGTGTGCCTCTGTGGGTTGTCTGTGTGTGTAAATTGTCCTTCTAACTTTCTATCTCTCCGCATCTCTTTGGATTATTTCTTTTTCTCTCTCTCTCTCTGTCTTCTTCTCTCTCTCTCTCTGTCTTTCTCTCTCTCTCTCTCTGTCTTTTTCTCTCTCTTTCTTTTTTTCTCCCTCTCTTTGTCTTTTTTTTACACACACCCCCCAAAAAAAAAGTTTGAAAGCCTAACCACAATGTAAAACAAATAAAAATAATACAAAAAATCAGCTTCATACTTAGTGGTCAACTGGCTGCCAAAATCCTTTTCAGAGTGACCATTATGTGAGGCAGGTATAAGTCAGACACGTTAAAAATAGTGACATTCTGGTCACGGCATGCAGTCTATTAGTCTGTGGGGGGTTTTTTGTGGGTCAAAAACATCTTTCAGCCCCTTGTGAACGTTTTTCTCTGCACACAAATGTTCGCTTCCACCCCCCCCCCCTCTTCCAGTTTCAAGCAGCCTGTTTATTCAGGGTAAAAAAAAGAGAGTACAAGAGTTGTTAAATAGAAAAAGAATTTGGAGAGGGTGTCAAATGATAACCATGACAACTTAGGAAGCAATAATGAAGAAAAGAAGCCCAAACCCTGAGAATCTAATGTGTATCTCTCAAACCTGAAAAAAATCCAACAACTGAAATGGACACTGCTCTACCGTGGGCACCTGGCCTGAGTGAGACACGAGACCTATGCTTATGGCAAAGTTTTGCAATAGCAAAGAGTGCTATAGATTGACTATAGAAAGCTTTGGTAGAGATAGGGCAGTGGTACAGAGACGTCCCTGAAACCTTGGTCAAAAATCTTCACCTAATTTGCTGCTCACGTGATAGCCGAAGAGAGTATTTTATACACAGTGCAAAACTGCAAAAGAAACAGAAATAAAGCCTGGCATCTTTATTTAGATATTATTTCTTCAAACGATAAGAGGCTTTGAGGTTGGGGGGGTTTCTGCATGATTCAAAATGTTCTGCTAAAAAATATGGGCTGCAGTCAGAGCCACATTTAAGCTGACCACAAGCTTCCTGTCCCCCATCCTTTTAGGGTGGTGCTTTCCTCAGTCCACTTATACCTTTAAAACACCTTTCTAAAAACTTTGTGTTGTTAAACCAGTGGTCCCTGCCTTGCTAAAGTGACACTCCTGAGCATACCATCATTTCATTTTGAATTGATGTGTTCCCTTAGCATGGCTAAAGCAGCTGGCGATACAGGAGTATTTAAGAAAGAATAAAAATACTATGGATGAAGCCCTTATAAAAACCTAATTCTCCATACCTGTAAGAAATCTAGCAGAATAGACTGGCTGGCAAAGAATAGTGCAATAATAGGGATCTCCTGCTTACTAATTCACCCAATGATGTATCACTCTGATAAGACCATTATCTTATTTTGGGCTTATTTCTGCATATGTAGATGAGAATACACTTTGCCTAACATACGTTGTTGAGAGGACATCCTTGTTGGTATGGCATTTTGTAACTGAGGCACTGGAAGGTCAGCATCCCAACTGTGCCATTTCCCTCTGGGTGATCTGGGGGAAGTCAAAATCAAAAATATACCACTTTACTTCCCCTTTTGCTATCTGCCAAGGGAAGCCAGCCTCACAGAGCACCATTTATAAAACTTTGAGATCTCTGCATGAAAGATGCTCAACAAGAGGCTGTTAACAAAAGTGAGCTTTGGGAAACTTAGATTATTGAACTAGGGCTGTGCAAAATTCACACTGAATTTGATACATGCAAATTTATTGTTCATTTTCAGCGCACAAAGGGTTGAACAAACCTCAAATGCAACTGAAACATCCACATGTCACCGACTGTCACCCACGTCTTCAGGCTTCTTAGACTCCTCTTCAGAAGTTTCCTCTGTCAAGATCAGGTCTTCTGTACCCCCTCCAACCTTCCTCGTTTCATCATCTTCTTCCCTTGTGCTCCCCATCTGTTAAAGAGTTTCTTCTGATACTCAGTTAAATGCATTACAATTAGAAGATTTTCAGAATCCCAAAAGGTTGTTGAGGCACAGCTCTTGAAAAGGATTTAGTTGTTTTGCTTCTACTGGAATTCAGCTATTTTAAAGGGTACTTTAATAGGTGCTTTGGTATTTTAGGGATCCGGGCCTTGGTGCATAACTCCTACAGGCTTCAACAGCAGCTAGACACCTAATTTCTAATTTCATGTTGCACATGTACATAGAGATAATTCTAATGGACTAAATAGAGTCCTCCAATTCATATCAATTCCCCGCTTATTCTGAAATTTCTAAGTCAGATTTTTTTGTGCCGCTCCCATGCTGACTATTCTGAGCTTTATTTTAAATAACAAGGATTTTATTTTTAATAATGGAAATCTTAGTTATTTAAATTGGAAGTCACAATCTCTTTATTTTTCACAACAGATGCTCTGTGAATTGTATGAACTTGTGAATTTCGAAGCTTCTCTGAAGAATTCAGAAGCATAGCTAAAACTTGTAAAGTTTAACGGGATAAAAGTGAAAATATCCCTGAGTCCTGACATTTATTTGCTCTAAACCTTACTTATGTAAAAAATGCCAGGCATCTTTTTTTCCATGTGTTTTAAAAGCTATAAGGTTTCATTGGTAGTGCAAACATAAGCCATTGATGTTATATAAAGAATGTAACCTCAAGATGGTATCTTAAGAGCCCTGTCCAAAATATAAAATAAAATAAAAATTCCAGTATCTGCAGGGGACATGGCCAACGATTAACGTGGAGTGCTGTAGGAACAAAAGTTTTTAACTCAGTTAAACCTCAAGGTTTGACCAGTAGCTGCTGCTGGGAACGGTTGAGAAAGGTCTGGTGTTTTTTTGTGCATAGCCACTTTCCCTCCTAACACGTTCTGTGCACTGAAACTCATCCCTCGCCTGAACACAGCTAGGTTGTTTTGAAGCATTTTCCTAATAAAACAGCTGCCATGTAGTTTTGTGTGCACTTTGCGTCATTTTCTTGAGGCGAAATGGTGTTGCTCATGTGGCTGCTTCTGCTCCTAACACTGTACTTCTCTGGTGAAGAGATCTCAGTCTTTGCATTCGCCTTCAACCCCAGCAGAGATTGCAAATGCCGCTTCTCTTTGCAGGACCTCAGAATGAGCAGGAAAGTGGGTGGAGGAACAACCATGGTGAAGAAGAGGCAGAAGGTACTGGTTGGTGTGGGACTGCCGTTTTCCTAAAACCTTGCTGAAGCAAGAAACGGGGCTGCTGCGACCCTTGTTTTCAAGCCTTGTGCTGTTGCCTTTAATACCCAAGTTGCTACGTGGACCCCTGCCGAGCCCTTTTGTTTCTTCCTTTATTTATATAATTATTTTTGCAGTGGGCTTTGCTCCCTGCTCTCTGCTGGCTGCCGCAAAGGCTGTCTGAATTCCCGTCTCTGCGGGCTCGCTTTCTACTCGCTGCAGTAAGTAGCGGAGCAAGTAACCACATAGCTATTGCCACTGCCATGCACACAGCTGCCACGGTGACAAATACCAGCAGGACCAGGTCTCCTGTTACGCCAAGCCTTAGAAGGGATGCACTGGAACAAATGTTGGGTTTGACTGTCAGATTCTCAGATGTGTCACATATTTCTTTGGAGCTTGGGGCTGTTGCAACAGCTGTTTGTAAACACTGCAAATCCAGCATTAGAGTGGGGAAGGAGAATATTTTTTTGACTTCTAGCTTCCTGAACCATCCTTAAAAATGTTGCAAATACACTGGCATTTCTGCTGTTGATGGAAATAGCAACCAGTATTGGTTTTCAGCTGCGCGGGCCAGTGGGCAGGCTCCGTCCCCGCGTCCTCCTGTGTCGGGTGACTCATCAGCAAGTCTGAGAATGTGCATCAGGCTGTGGCTCCGGCAGGAAAACACAGCGAACAGCTAGAGGAGCATTTGGGAGCTGGAGGGGATTTGATCATATTCAGTCTGATGCTAAAAACAAAGTAAAAAAAAAATATATATTGCTAAAACTGGTGAGTTGAATTCCAGTGGGGAATGCTAGGCGGTGAAAGACAGGCTGCCTCTGATTCACAGAGGTTCATCTGGTAAAACATAAGCATGTAAACAGGGCTCAAGTGATGTAATTTTAAAATTACATTGGCAATAGCGTTGTAGGGGCACACATAAACTCGCGGCCCTGTGCTAGCTGTTCTGTAGTCTGCAGGCTTCTCCTCTGCTCTCCAGGCAGTAAAAACTATACAAAATTGGATCCTTAAAGTGTCATGGGCTTGCTTGGAAAACGCTCTTTTCCCACTATGTAAATGAGGGAGCACAGGCAGGAATCAGAAATGCCACCTTTGGCTCTTTCCAGACATGTTTTGACTCGTGTAAAATCATGTTTTTAACTCATACCATAGAGGTAAAATGGGCTTGAAAGATGGTCCTCTGGTTTTGTGCTTGAAATGAAACTTACCAATGCTAACCCTTTAATGTTTTAATGTGTAGAAGGATTTTCCTCAGCGGTATCTCAATGATAAGGTTGCAATTAATGTCCAGTCTGACAGGGGAAAAGTTTGAAACTATAAGCAGGAAGGACAGCTGCTATGATAACCTTATTTTGCCCCAATGAGGTAAGAAGGTCTCAACTTCATATTGTAAATTGAAAAATTTCTTCGGTGTTATTTTCCTGGGCCTGCTACTGCCTTGCCAGCATGTAATGTAGGAAAACTGCTTCAGCGTTTCCAGTTGCAAGGCAATACATTCCACGCGGCAAATCTGAAACCAGACATTAAAATACGTTGTTACATAGGCACCTAAATAAACAATTCAGTTTTTAGAGAAAAAGTAAAGAGACGTAGGAGCTCAGCATCTCAGAAGATTAAGATAATAACAGAGATCATAGTTTCATCAAAGCTTTTAAAACACTCTCAAGTGGCCTGCATAAGTCCATATAGCATTAGATCAATGACACAAGTGGGGACAGGATCTGAGAGCCTTAGCTCACAGGATTTAGGCTTTTTAACCTGTTTCATTTACAAAGGAAGTGCTGTTAATAGCTGCCTGTAGTGAATAACTAATAATTTAAAGGAAACTCTGACTGGTTAGCGATGACGGTTCACTGTTTAGCTTACTATGACCTGGGAAGGACTTGAGCATCTTTTGGAATTAGTGAGCCTTTGGGAATTTTGTGTTCTCTGGCAAGGACTCCTTGGATGATGCATTTCTTTGGGAAACCTAAGGTGTTATGCCTCTTTATTTAAAAGCTTTATTTAAAAGTCACACAGATTTCATCACAATAACCGCGAGAAGTATAAAAGGTCAGTACTTAAAAGCAAGGTATTAGGCTGAAATCTCTTAAGGCTTTCCAGCAATATTTACCTCACTGAAAACAGCAGGTCAGATTTACCTATTACCAAAGGAGTGGCCACTCTCTCACATTAAGGTGGGTTTTCTCCTTTTCAGGACTTTACAAAGCAACAGGGTAATTTTCATACTTGTCAACAACATCACTTCTCTCCAGTACATTGCACTTATATTTTAAGTGAGTCCACTGAGAAAGGAAGCACCAATCTGTAAAGGAGTAAAACTATTACCTGCATGGCATCCCCCTGCCCCTTTATCACCCACGTGTAAGGCAGATGCCTGCCCCAGAGCAGGTCAGTCTAAGCCTCCTTGCTTTCTTCTGTGTTAATTCTCTTGTCAGGCCCCTAAAAATCAACGAGTTATCCCCACGCTTGCCATAAAGCCAAATAGCTTCTCTCTTGTTCTTAGCAGCATCAGCAGGAGTTTTGCTGTTAATAGCAGGAGCACTCCATCAGCAAGAGGAGAATGTATCGGTGAAAGTGCATGTTGTATGAGGCACGGACTCAGTGAAAATCATCATTTTTGTGTGAGTGTGTATTTTCTCACATAAAATTACTAGCAAATTAAGCTTATACACAGCATTGGTCCCAAAACAACAATACTAAAATCAGAAATAGACATACTATGACCCCACACATTCCACTTAAACTCAACAGAACCCACCTACAGTAAATATTTTGGCTCCACTGATGTTGTCAGCAATGAAACTAATATGCATCAAGGCTGCCAAGATTACAGCAAATAAGATCATTATTAAACATATAACTGATGTTTTGCTGTGTCTTAAAAACACCGTAAGTCCTATTGTTGAATCTTTGTGAACAAAGTTAACACCATCATATTGCTCTTACTGACCTAAAAAAAAAGGAAATAAAAATGTAGGATAGTCTTACCTTACATTAGACTGGTATATTCTCAATTACAATTGGACTCTTCTCTTCTGGGAACAGTGGGGGTTCCTAGCAGAGAAAAAAAAATCACCTTACCATCAACAGTGAGAGAATATATTTCTTTATTTGTAGGGAACTAGCTTGAACGCATTAACAATTTCCAGACATCCTTTCCTTCTAACCTACTTACTTTTTCCCAGTCAGGATACACCATGCAACACATGTCAACTGATTAGAAACAGGTATAGATGCAAAATTACACAAATGAATTTTGAATTCGAACCACAGCACCGTAATATCCAACATGTGCTTTGCAATATTGTTTTCTCTTGTCCTAAAGCTTTATGGATCAGCTCCAGGTGTTGCATCAGAGATCAGAGGTTACTCCACCTTTATGCTGGTCTAGCTGGGATGGCGATAGAGGCCAATGGATAGGACACTTCACATTTAACACTATCGTTCTATGAAACATATTCTTCTTGCAGAAGTGCTATCGGGTCCACCATGCTGCTTCAGGGACAGATTTAGGCCAGAATACGAAAGTGTCCTGTTTCTCAGGCATCAGTTACTAGGCTGGACACTATGTGATGCAGTCCCAGAAGTCAAATCAGTAACCACGGTTAGCTGGCCAGGATGCTGCCTCATTACCTGTGCCTGCTCCTAACTGAGGGAGTCCTGTAAATTTCAGTTGTAGATATGGTCTGTAAAATGGTGATAATTTGAGATCTACAAATCCAAAAACAATTTGGGCCACCCTTTCAAGCTGCATTGGCTCCCAGAGCTCATGGAGACACGCACACCAGCTTCCCTATATTAAATTCTCCGAAGAGTTGAGGCAGCCTTTCCATCTGCCAAGAAGACAGGGTCCAAATAAACAAAGGGCACGTGGAGCATTTAGAAAATGCAGACACTGCTCCTCAGCTTTAGCCAAATGCAGACATCCTGACGAAACTGGAGGAATGAATTGAAGACCACATGTATATGGTTTGGTGGGTGCTTAAAAACTCATGACTGATTCTGAGGAATTAGTTTCAAAACTGGTGGCTTAATTTATATAACAAATAAAATTCTGTGTGCATATACACACACACACACACACATATGTATATAAAATCTATATGGGGCTGTTATTTCTATTTTATGCATTATGATTCCTGGTTCATTAGGATTTCCCAGCAGGTTGGATATCTAATTGGTTGAAGAATATTTATGTAAATTATATATAAAAAGGACCAAATTCAATCAAATTATTTATGATCAACAGAGGTCTTTTGAAAGAGCAGAGTTGATCTTTTGTGTTTAGTGAATCTTAGACTTTTCTAAATTGGTTAGGTCATCTTGCAAAACTGCCCCTGATGGTGAAACTAGCTGTACATTTAGAAACCTGAGCCCAAGCATACCCCAAAATTACATTCATGCTTTGCATAATTAATTGTATCAAAATGCTAACTCCATCCTCTTCTTCTCACTGTTTTTTCCTTCCTTGATCTTTGAGTTGTGAATCTGAACTTTTCTGATTTTCTTCATTTTTAACTCTTTTTGAGCTACAATAATTTCCTTAACTGAAGAGTAACTTTTTCCTTTTCACTATGTTATGAAAGGATTGAAAGGATTTAACGTGGTTCTAAACATATTTCATAAACTCATGATAATTTGATCATTTTTCCTTGCTTTAAAGTTGACAGTAGTTTAGCTTTGATAGTGCCAGGTGGTAATCCAATGTGACTTAGATTTCCTATAGCAATAACATTTGGCAGATTCATTCCTTGATGAGAGGAAACCATTTTTATTTTTAGCCACATTTTTTGATAGAACCATAAATATAGAAAGCCTTTCTGCTAGAATTCTTAAAAAAGTATTACACAGTATAATGAACCCCACTTTCTATGTTTACTAAAGTTTGTTGTTGTGAAAAGGAACAGAGAGGAATGAAAAAATACCAAGAACAGGTATACTCTGCATACAATATTTATTTGAGGTTTGAAGAGAACATGGCGTTCTGCTGGATACCGAACTCTGAAATTATTCAGAACATACTTAGTCTTCCCTTTAACCTGTATTAGAAAACATGAATGTATCTTGCTGTCTGAAATTTGCTTATTGCGGTCACAGATGCCAAACTGATCCTTACTGGAATTTCACTGACATTAGCCGAGTTCCCCTAGACCTGAATATAGCTCTCTACCCCTGTCCAGACACCCTGCTGGTAACAGCCTTCATACAGGTAGGTAAATGGACCTATCAATAAGCAGATCCATTCATATAGAATAAGTAGTCAGGTATGCAGAGCTAAATGTCGCCCGAACAAACAACCTAATTATATTACAAGACGAAAGACCATGAAAAGTCAGAGGAGCACTGAGATACGTGCATAGGAGATACAGTTGCACCAGATACAGTTGCATAGGAGAGCGTACGTCCTTCTTCCTACTACCTCCCATACTGATGCCAGAAAAAGAAGCCTCCAGGAGCTGGTGCCATGCATGGGTCTGCTCTGGCTCCTCAAGAGTCAGCGGATGTGGCTGCTATTGCATAGAGACCAGCGGTGCTGCTGGCACCTCCAGCTGACGCACGGTCCTTCCATGTGCTGTAACCAGAGCCGCCTTAGGCGCTCCCAAAGTACACCAGAAGTAAATGCAGACCATGTTCAGCAACGCTATTGCTGCTGGATGCAAAAAAGACAGAAAAATTAGTTCTCGTGCACAGTACAGGGGGAGGGGAAAATAGTGACCTGAAGTAAGAATAAGTTAAATGTTAACTCTTATGAAAGATATCACTGGATTATTTCATTTTGTTGGACTTTTTCTGCGTTTCCTGCAAAAGGACAACTCCTATCTCCTTTTGCGTGCTGAAGGGAACCTGAGGGTTGCAGTGAAGGCCCAATCAAAGGTGAACTGACAGAGCCCTCATTATGAGCAAGACTAATTTCATACTGAGTTACATTAGCGGGAGTGTGGTCTGCAGACTGACTGCAGAATACTGTGTCTGGTTTTATGTCCCAAGTTCAAGAGGACTCTGGAGAAGGTGGAGAGTTACAGTGGAGGGACACCAAAAGAGTCATAGGCCTAGAGGACATCACACATGAGCAGAAGATGAAGGATCTGAGCTTGGTTGGTTTGGGGAAGAGGAGGCGAAGGGATGGTCTAAAAGCAGCCGACAACTGTGTGAAGAGCTGTTACAAGGGCAGCACAGCCGAACTCTTCTAGGTAGTGCCAGGCTCTCTAAGAGGGCAATGGCCACAGATTGTGGGCCAGAGGCTTCGTATTGGACATTAGAAAAACTTCTTCACCAGGATGTAAGTGCAGGTTAGAAGAAATGACCCAGAGAAGCTGAGGAATCTTTATCCTTGGAGATTTTCAAGACTCAGCTAAACAAATCCATCGCTGACCTGATCTAGTGTTGGCAATAGTCCCATTTCAAGTGGGAGGCTGGATGACCTTCAGAAGTCCCATGCAACCAACACTTCTATGATTCTCTGCATCTAAGAAAGTAAAAAAAAACCATAGCATAGCTCAGATTAATTTAATTTACTATCTCAGAGCATTGAAGAGTCCCTTTGACTTATTCCTAACAGCTAAGTAAGATCTGAGCAAATCAATACCATCTGAAGCTGTCGTATGTGGATCTCCATCCACCAGAAGAAAGGAAGTTCTGGGGTTAGTATGCCTTCCACTGAAAATGTTCTGTTATCAAATGTTTTACAGGTTTTCAGATGCCTGGTAAAAACATAGGGAAGAAGGGGTTGTTTGTCTGTCATGAGACTTGGCATGTGGAAGACTGCATAGCGTGAAATATTTTGCTTCAGCTAGCATTACTCAGTAAGAACCATACAAATACAGTCACCAAAAGGTAAAGTAGGATTTCCTCTCTCCCATGTCTTTCCTGAACAGGAGAATGGCTAGGTAGTTGTTTTTTTTTTTACTTCTAAATCCTTCTTTAATTACCATTTCATACCCATTCAAAATGGACCCCATAAAAAGCCTTTTAATGCCAGGAGAGGTTGGGAAATCTTTAAATGCTTAAATTTGCTATAGAGGTAAATAGAAAAGTCACAGACTAGTGTCACAAATATCCCTATAAAGTGCTGTCCTTCTAACTGTCTCTGTAAAAGAGAGAATAGCTATTAGCTGTTTCAGTCATACAGCAAGTCTGTCCTGCCTCCATAAAGTGCAGAGACCAGTTGCTGGAACAGCCCCAGAGATGCTTGTTGAGGATAAAATACTCATTTATGTGTTCGTTACTGTAAAACTTGGATCAGAGTCCAGGAACTGCGCTATATGGAAGCAGTTCAGGAAGCGTCAGCCCGCAGAGAGGACTGCAGGGAGGGACAGGTCATCTCCTACCCTAGAGAAGAAAAATACATGTCAGCTCCAGAGCTATTTTTGTAACAACTTGCTCTATAAATAGCCTCATAAGGAATTGTCTGAAAAGATTCCTGCTTCTGGTACCTCTGGAAGCTCTCTGCTGGTGACCGGGTTGGGGAGCGTAGAGGGATAGCAACGGCTGGGTCAAGGTGCTCAGAGAGCGTACTCCGTCGTGTTGGTGTGATGTGGCATGACATAGATGAAAAGTATGAAGTATGATGGGCAACAAAAGATCAAATATAAGCGCAACTATTCCCATTCCCCTGGCAACAGAGTGAGTATTCTTGTCCGTAACTTCCCCATAACCTTCTCACAGCTGAGATCATAACTGGAATGAATACCCATATAAGCTAGAAAGATACGACCTCTCTTGTTTACATCAAAAAAAAAGAAGCCTGGTAAACGGCTCTTTTTCTTCTTGTTTTCAAAGTCTTCATCTGTCATCATGGAGAGTGACTTGTCAGTTTCACTGTCCTAAACTGAATTTCTAGCGTTGATGAGAAGTGCTCCAAGGCTAGCCATTTATTCTAAGTTTAAGGATTGACTTGAATTTTTTACATGCTTTTTGCCATAAATGAGAAGAAGAAGAGAGCAAGCAAATGAGAAAGCTTAAAAGAGTCAGAATAATATTAATCTAATGAAATGACTGTATTTGCTCAAGAAACAAGTCATTGTGTAAAAACGTGAGTCTCAGGTCTTTTGTTAACAACTCAAGTGATTCGGGGTTTGAATTTGGTCTTTCATTAGTGCTGTTTGAAAACCACGTCAAGATTATCCACATGCATGCACTTACACATGCAGGCAAGGATAATCTGTAATATGTTCTTCCTTTTTTTTTTTTTTTTTTAAAATCTCCCTATGTGGTAGCTCCTGTTTTATTGTAATAACCCCCAAGTTGTTTAATACACATGTACCTGATCATCAGCCTTTGTCCAAAACAGTAGCAACTGCAAATGAAAAGATTTTCCTGTCTTTTAAAATTTGAAGCTTTTTTTCTGAAAATAACAGGCATTTTGAGGACTAACAACACTGACATCACTGACACCAGTGAGTTACCAGCTACTATATCCTAACGCTTCTCACTGCACTGGAATTTTTCTTCAGGCTTTTTTTTTCCAGTTGTGCCAAAAAACTTTAGGGGAAGTGTCATTTTCCAGTTGAAACACATTTTCCTGTGTCATTTTCCAGCTGAAATTTCAAACCTCCTGCCCATATAGACCTGTCTGTGCCTTTTTTATAGAGCTTTCTTTGCACTGAAAACTGCAAGACAAGATTGACAGAAAGGTTGTTCTGGAACGATCAGAGTAACCACAGCTCCAACCCAGACAGGGAAAGACAGTAATGATGCTCTGGGGCTTGGACTGCGCTTGGAAGAACTGGGATCATTTCACACCTCCATCATAACCAGCTTGCATAATCTTGGGCAAGCAACAAGCCTGCAAAATTAAGTTGGTCTAGCTGCCAGGTGGAAACTGCTGCAGTGGATCAGGTGCTTTTGATAGAACGGGTACCTAGGAATGGGATCTACCAAATGAGCATGTCAGGTAGAGATATTTTGGCACAATAGACATGTTTTTTCGGGACTATGAGGAGGTAGTGGTGTTCTACCAAGATTTTGGTTCTGATCCTTCTCCTGAAAATACATCGTGGAGCCAGCCCTTTTTTGTAAAACATATCCAGAGAAGAAACAATTTTATTCTTTTTTCTTTATTTTTTCTCCCCAGTTCATGTAAGCAAATAGTCTTACCACTAACGTACTTGAGAAAATGGGATTGTTGCTCTACCTTTTAATTGGACAGGACACTCTTACCACTAATGTACTTGAGAAAATGAGACTGTTGCTCTACCTTTTAATTGGACAGGACACAGAGCAGACCGTGGAAGATAATCAGACAAAATCCAGATAGATCTTTTGTTGAGGCATGAGATAGCTCTTTAGTTGCCCTGTATGATTAGGATTTGGGCAGTTCTGAATATGCCCAGATTTTTACTGGCAAAAAAAATTATGTTCCCTGTGGGTTGGTTGTGGATGAGTGGGAGGTTTGAGAATCTAAGTTGTGATGTTAAGTAAGAATGGGATGGTTAGATAATTTTTACTGCCTTTTGTGGATTCATTTCTTTTAACCACTCAGGGGTCTTCCCTGTCTGCAAAACCAGAGCACAAGCACTTCCCCATGCCATAGTGAATCATTAGGAAAAAGGTGTTTGGGTGCTATAGTCATGAGATGACTGCAGTTTCAGAGGGTCCTATAATTAGGAGCTTTGGAAACACAATATAGAGGTATATCACATCAGATAATTGTAGAGTTAGGAACTGTAGCACATTCACAACCTTTGCTGTCACATAACCACATCCTTAAAACTGTAGTTGACACTATGATACAACCAGCCTGTCTTCTACTTTTCCTCCCTACTTCCCTGTGTGCTGCTTAGTGCATTGACCCTCCCAAAAAATTTCTTCCTAAATCTAACCCTCTGTATGTGTATTCCTCATTTCTTCAGTCCCTGTGCACAGTGCTGCTGAACACAACCAGTTGCCCATCAGTAGTAAACACCCAGAATACACTGGACAAGGATGTGTCACTAAAGTAAGAGCCACATAATTAAAAAAAAAAAGGGTACAAAATAGCAGATTGCCTACATATTTTTTCTTTGGGTTTCTTTGCTGTCGATATAGCATTGAAAGCTGAAACCAAACAACAGCTGCAATAAATTCTGGGTCTCATTTTTGCAAGGCAGGCCAGATCATTTTTCTTGGTAAATCGAAGACCGCTTACAACTCAGGAGGGAAAGGTGACAATATGAGCCAATGCCACACAAGTCCTGCTGATCCTTGCTCACAAACCTTTCCTTGCAACTCCCTTGATGACCCAGAATGAATTCGACTTCAGGTTGAGAGAGGTGGGAGGAAACCAGCACTCATGCCAGCTGCCTTTTTTTTACCATGCTCGTCACAGGAACAAAGATCATCTGGAAGGGGGCTAAAGAGTTACATAGAAGCAGAGGGGGAAAAAAAACCCTCTAAAAATAGAAGAGATAAATAAAATATATCAATAACTTAACATAACCCCAATACATCACACTGTAAAATAAGTAAACGAAAGCTCTTTCGAATTTTACCACTTGCTGCTACCAGTGGGTGTCATTTCCCAACATACCTCTATCTTCACAAATGAATTTAGCACCAAGAAATGATGCAGCTATGTAGGAGTGACGAATATCAAGCAGTCAATATGCCTGAATAGCCTGGGCTCAGATGGGTCTTCTTCTCTGGGGGCACGATGACGTTGTAGGAGAGTGTACACAAGGAGGTTTATGCAGCTATGACACAGGCTTGCATTGCATATATGTCTGTGCAGAGTGTGAGGAAATAGAGAGTACTAAACAGGGGCTGACTTATCTGATTGCCACTTTTGTCACACTTTGGGTCCTCGGTACACGGTCCTGCCAAGGAACCAAATCCACCAGCAGTGTTGTTCAATGCAACCAAGTGCCGAGCATCCAGCTACCTCCGGACTCCCTTTCAATCTAAGGAAACTTAAAGTGGCTCCCTGCCTAAGTAATGACACTGCGCAACTAGTAGCATTTGTAACATCATTCGATTAAACATTTTAGGGAGGAAGGAAAACAGCAATTTGTTGAAATAAATCTGTTTTCAGACAAGCAACATGTTTCCTGTTTAAAACGCTATTGGGACACCATTAAAAATGTCTCAAAAATAATTCAGAGATTAATTTTTTAATATTTTTTAAACAAGTGTTACTTCCTTAGAGATTAGAGCAACTTTTTTAGAAATGAAAGTTATTATAGAATGAAAATGTACAAAATAACCTCAAGATGAGCTATTTCATTGTGCACAATCCACTTTTCCCCTCCTTCCACGGTTTCTCTATTTGCCAGAATTTTCTACTCTTTAATATAATTTGAGATGCAAAGAGATTTCCAATTGTCAGTGATTCTTGTAAAACTGGAAAAACTTTTTCATTCAGCCAAGAAAGCCACTATGCTTGTTCTTTGGAAGTAGGTGGCATGGGAAAATGAGACAACCTGCTTTTGCCAGGGTGACTGCAAAAAGCTACTAAAACACAGTGCAGCTTCAGTGAAGGGGTGTATTAGAAAGCTGACATGAAATTTTATCACAGGAAGGTGGGTGTCCGGCCCCTGGGGTTAAAGCTGGCAGATATTCAAAGTGCTTGAAGAAAAACATTAAGTTTTTTGGAGAGGTGTTCCACACCCTTCTTGAACTCGATCACTCAGCGAAGTGCCATTAAATCTGCAGAAAAGGTAAATGCCCAGTGTATTAACAATGAAGCCTTCTTAATTGCAATGCTATAAAAGCTCTACTTCATAGGAACGACACACAATGGCTTCTCCTGATTACAATTATGTGATGAATACATCTGAGGAAAAAGTCAATCAGAGCAGAGGATGCTTCTCAGCCTGCTGAAAAACCACAGTTTCACCAGGAGAGAAACTGTAGTGTGACTGAATCTGAGAGCCTCAGAAGCTCTGCTGCTGATGCTGTGTTGCACTGGTCGTGAGAGTGCCGGGTAGCTGAATCTGTGCTGAGGTCTTACATTCGAGGTGGATTTACAGATTTTTTTTACATTATTGTAAACATAATTTGGAGAAAATAGTCTTGAATGTTTTACATATGCTTCTTCACCATGCTGGTTGTAACATGATCTAAATAAATATTCAGTATACAGAAACTCGATTGCATGATAGTTTAATTTTAAAAGTCAAATATTTTTTATTTAAGTGACTTATTGAGCTATTGCTTGTCCAATAAATACAGAAATTTCAAAAGCATTCATGGGAATCTTGACAAAAATGCAGAAAAGAGAAAATATGCAAAATCTGTAAGAGTGTGAAAATGGTATAAATAGGACAATTATTTTTCCCCTGGCACATTAGTTTCATTGCATTATTTGGATAATATTAAAGCCTATTTTATTCTGGTAAAATCAAGATGAAGGCAAGGTTGTCTGGATAAGGATGACAAGAATGGACCTGAGGTCTGCAATGTGACTGGTATGGTTATAAGAAAGGTTAAATTAGCTGAATCTTCCCCATGTGAGATTTCAGAATATGTTTTCTACATTTGCCCAGTGAAGGCAATTCTCTGACATGAACTTTTAAAGGAGCAAAATGACAAATCATTAACTAAAATGGTGATCCCAGCTCTCAACACTGAACTCAGACATTAGTTTGGAGAACAGAATTAGTGGACTATATGTCCACATGGCTCAGCAGTGAAACAGCGGTGGAAGCCCCATCTAACACCCAGTAAAAAGAGAGCTCGTTTGGGTGGTTCAGGGTACAGTTGTCAGGAAACTTCAAATCACAGGCTACGGTACAGTATGGTCATTTTATAGAAATCATGATTTGAGAAACTTCTGGAGGGAAACTCTTTTCCCCAGCTGTGTCTATCCGTAAAGAGTCATCTCATGAAATGCGAAAGCCTTGTCTTAACTTTAGTTTTGCACTCAGTGATGATGTTAACAACGATGACACAATTGTGACAATTATTATCAATCACGGTTTCTATGCTCACGTCAATGAACCAGCTGAGACTGTTGTACAAGCAAAGCAGTTCAGAGTGCCCCTATCCAAAAACCTCATGAATTTAGGCATTTGAGTCACACTGAAGTCATAGGATTAACCATAGGACACCAAGGTACATTTAATTTGTGGAACTGTATAGTCTAGGCAGACAAGGCAGATACATTGGCATGGTGCAACACACATGAACCATGTTATGGCAGAATATGTCATTTAATTCATTGATGCAGGAATTGCAGGATTATTTAAGTTAGAGATGGGGGTAGGAATTGGAAAGAAAAATTCTTGGAGTCAAAATACTAAAAGGGCAAAGTAAACAGAGGCAGGGAATAGGAAGGTAGTTATAGGGTGAGTTTGAAACAAAGAAACCTTGGGATAAAAATAGTGGAGTGATAAAAGATATTTTCCAGTGTGTTATTTGAATTAGATAATTATGTGAGTTAAAAATTAGTGAAATTATTTTGCTTCAGAGTTGACTCTATGTAATATTATATAGCACCATGCAGTGGTACCAGGAAGTACTGGGGTGGTATTGCAGCAGTGTCCTGACTTCAGCTGGGATAGAGCTAATTTTCTTCCTATAGTATAGTATAGTACTGTGTTTTGGATTTAGTATGAGCATAGTGTTGATATAATGCACTGATGTTTTAGTTGTTGCTGAGCAGTGCTTACACTAAGTCAAGGACTTTTCAGCTTCTCATACTTTCCTGTCAGCAAGGAGGCTGGAGGTGCACAAGAAGCGGGGAGGGGACACAGCCGGGACAGCTGACCCAAACTGGCCAAAGGGATATTCCATACCATATGACGTCATGCTGAAGAAAAAACCTGGGGGCAGTTGGTCAGAGGGGCACAGCCACTGCTCGGGAACTGGCTGGGCATTGGTCAGTAGGTGGTGAGCAGTTGCATTGTGCATCACTTGTTTTGTATATTCTTTTATCATTATTATTATTTTTCCCTTCCTTTTCAGTCCTATTAATGTGTCTTTATCTCCACCCACAAGTTTAACCTTTTTTCTGATTCTCTCCCCCATCCCACTGTGGGCGGAGTGAGCGATAGGCTGTGTGGTGTTTAGCTGCCTGCCAGGTTAAACCACGACAAGCAGATGTAACTGTTTGTTTAATTCAAAGAATGAAAAAGAGAAAGAACAGAATTTGGAAACACCTGCATATTTTCAAAATGAAATATATCAGGTTTTTGCTTTGAACTTACATAAAATGTAGCTAAATTGCATTTTAAGTGAGTTTAAGTTTAAAAATAGATGACGTCTCCTGTTGGTCAAATGATGTGTTTTGTTCAACCCAAACAAAATATTTTCTTCTTTTTTTTTAATTTGATGCAGAAAACTGAACTAAAAAATATCATGCCAAAATGAAAACATTCCCAGCAAAAAAAAAAAAGAATTTTTTTTTTCCTCTTCCTAAACCTCGAAAGCCAAATATTTGCACAGTCCTCCTCTGAATGTCCAAAATTCCCTTCTTGGCTGCTTCTGCAGCTGCTGCTACTGAATGAAGTCACATTACATTGTGCTGATGAGTGTTTCATTCACAAACAGGAAGGAGATCTAGCCTTGTAAGGGCAAAACAAACAAGTTTAGTTCACTGGGTAAAGTGAACCAACAGACCACGGATTCATTTTTTTTTCCCTTTTTTTTTTTTTGAAGCAGCAGGAAAGGGGCTGCTGACGAGATATTTTGGAACAACTTGCTATTAGGAAGGAAGTATGAGTGGGTGTAGATGAGAAGAACTCACACTCATATGACACACACGTTGCGAGTATGTTGAAGTCTTGGTCTAAAACAAAGGGTGGGACTGTCAGTTTAGCGATGTAGAACAGAGGGAGCTGTTTGCTTGTTTGTCTTGCCAGTAGTCAAAAATTTCAGGCATTTGCCAGCTGGGCTGACAGAGCATGATCCCGTTGGAAAAACCATGGTCTTTGTTAAAGAACCAGTAGTTCGTTTGAGAGTCATCACTCTTCTGATGAGCCATGTGCCTCTCTTTGAATTTTTGTTAGCTTTATAAAAAAGAAAATTAAGAACATCAGAGATGCTTTCGGATATGGGAGATTTTGACTGAAGAGGCTGTCAGGATAATCCAGCCAGCTCTCGTTGTCGATCATACCTTAGATCCCTAATGGTAGATCAAGAAACTGTCAAGAAACTTAGGAGCTCATCAGGAAATCAGATGGAATCTCAGCGTAATACCATAGAATTTTCATGTTCGTGTTTTAACCAAACTTCAAAGTCAAGACATTTTAATTCAAAATGAGAATTTTATGATATCTTAGTATATTTGTAGGGGAATCTCTAGAGTGTCTTTTCAAAATCCAAACCTCAGTAAAAATCCAGAGACATGATCAAAAGAGGAAATAATGTTTTAAATTGTAGTTGTTAAGAATAAAAGATTATCTTGGTTGCTATGTCAGTGAATGAGATCTATGGATGTGGCAATTCACACTATGTAACTAATGAACAGAAGAAAGAGAATCAGTTCCAAATTAAGATGTGCCTTAATGAAAGAATCAAGAGAATAAGAAGTAACTAGTGAATTTGCCAAATTAGGTACATTAGAAATAGCCAGAATCATCATTGCTTTGCTTGAATAAGGGTGGGTTATCATATTCTTGCTTACACTGTGTGGAATCTGAGGCCTAAGAAAGTCAGTTATAGATAAAGTAGATTGGCTATGTTTCAGTCAATAGGTAAAATGCTGAGTTATTCAACATTTTTCTTTGTTTTTTAATGAAAAATATGCTCTAAAATTACTAAGACACCCTCCTGGCTTTAATCAACCAGTACATTTATACAATTAAAAAGAACTCCTCTCTTCCTTACCTTACACATACTCACACATTTTCTCTCAGAGGAATTTACAAGTTGAGAGTCCTTGGAGTCAAATACTGCAGACATCCAGGAACAAGCCAGTCCAAAGCTTGCAGGTGTGTTGTAAAGTTTAAAACTTTCATAAATGTTTGATAAAATGGGTTATATTTAAAAAAAAAAAAAAAAAAAGTGAAAGAAATTCAGAAATTTTTCTTCTTTTTCACAGAGGAAGCAATTTTACCAAATTTGGAAATTATGCATTTAAAGTTTCAGAGATAGAAAATGCTCAGAGAAGTCTGTCCATTATTGCTCACAGAGAGGCTGTTAAACAAATAGAAGAGGGGTTGACTGCTGTTGTAAAACATATATTATGTGAACTAATGAACTATACGTACAGGGAAAGGTCGTCTTCCCTTACATTTAAATTAATCTAGATTTTAAAAAAAAAAAAAGGTAAAAAGAACAACCTAGAGAGGGGATCTTCCTCCTCCTCCTCCTCTTTTTTTCCCCCTTTCTTTAGTCACCAGTTAGTGGTAATGTGACAGGGGTGGATATTTTTTTTCTTTTTAGACCATAGGCAGCACTAATTTCTTACATGCTCCCACTGTGTCTGAGCTCAGAGGCTTGTTTATAACCTTTCAACTCAATTGTTTAAGTGGCTGAAACTCAAAGTAAAACCTGTTGTTTATCACCTGCTGGCCATTTTGTCCTGGAGTCAAAACATTTTTGTCATTATGGAACTTGTGCTATAATCCACAGGAAAAATCAAAGTAACTCTAGCATATTAAGTAAAGTACAGGGTGAGTTGTGACACGTTACCTAAGAGCCATCTTCCAGAATCTCTAAATGCTTTGTTACAGGGAGCTTTGGTTGTTTCAAATAGCTATGACATGACTGGAGGTCCAAGGTGGTGTCTTTATGACAGCTTCATGTCTGTGGCCATGAAGTCAAAAATGCCAACTGTCTCTCCACAGACACTTCATATTGCTGTCAAACCTGCCTCAAAAACAATTACAGTACACTACCATGTAGCTAGATCTTTCTACTCATTCCTCAAAAAAAAATTACCTGTTTGCAAACTGTTCATGCTTTGAAAGTGATTGGTTTATTTCTAGAACTGGTGTGTATTTTGTCACTTTCATTTACCTGTGGTCTTTCAGGTCTTTAAAAGCCTTACTGGACTCAGCTCCAGTTAGAGGTAACTAACCTATTTTTCTCCTTTGAAAGAAACATACACACACGGGCCAACTTCAAATGTACTGTTAAACACAGGAAAATTTCGGCCTGTAACTCTCCCAATGACAGAGTCTCTTCTAGAGGCTTCAGCAAGAACACAGTACCTAATAAAAGCCTGCATGGACCTGCCATTGTCATCTCTGCAAATATCAAACTATAAAGTTCATGGAGCTACCTTTTATACCTCCATCCACATAAGTCCTTCTGAGTAGGTGCAATACTTCCCATCTTTCAGGTATAAGCATCTGGCTGCCCATATCAAGCCTGCACTATGAGCAAAATGTCTCCTTCTAAGGGCTAAAACATACTAGGACTTTCTAAACACAGAAAGAAACCACAGCAAATGTAGGGGTGTAGCCACTTTCTTTCAAAGTGTGATCAGAGGAGAAAGTTCAACAGGAAGACTCCCTTGACCTGGGAGACCAGAGTCAGCTCACAAAGGAACTCATCTGCTGTGTCCTCAAGGACAACCTTGGTCATCATGTCACACGTTATGGTGAGTTTTGCACTTTTTGGAAAGGTATGTTGCACTTCTGGTCATGATGATGTGCCACTGAGCCACAGTGGCCTGCTGTAGTTGGTAGTCTACTAACTAGGGTACTCGCATAGGAGGTCTCAGTCCAGAGTTGCACACTTTGCTCCCATAGCTGCTTATTGCAGGAGGTATCGGACTTCTTTTTTCCTCATTTTCAAAAGAAAGCAGAAGCATTCACCAAATGTCTCCTCTCTGCACTAACCATCTGTGGAGGAGAGACAACAGCAATGGCATATCCTTACGCAGGAGTGGAGGCAGGTTAATGGTATGCTGTGGTTAGTAGTAGGAGTAAATAACAGATGAATAAATACAATCCTGGAGTTCATGCTTTAGAAACCGCAAGGACGCACATCTCTTTTTACAACAAACTCAATATCATGCATCTACAGAGCTCTGTTTTTACAAAAACTGTTTTCTTTTCCTTTTTTGGCCATATGCTGTGCACCATCATTATTAAATTATGAAAAATAATAACTCTGTGCTAGCTTCAGATTATGAGTGCTTATTTTGGCTATAATACACAATAAACCAATAATGGTACAATAAAAATATTTTGTTGGGTTTCTATGTTACCTTTTACCTGTGGGCCTCAAACAATTTTACTGATAATTTACTACTCAGAGATGCAGGATGAGTATTAATTTTTCCTCTTTAAATATGAAATGCGTGGAATTGCAAAGGCAAAATTTATTGATGTTTCCATAAGCACTAAGTGCCTGCAGTCCTAGGTGCTCTAACTAAGCTACTATCTGTTTTTCAGGGAGTTATAACACTCTATATTTCTTAATAAGTTTAATGAAATTTTTTTTCAGTTGAGTTTTATTGAATCATCTGCTGTCTGTCCTTTCTGGAAAAAAACAGCTGTGAAGTGGTGACGGTACTGCGTCCAAAAAATAAAGGAGTCACATCATATGCCACATATGAAGATTTTGGTTGAGGAGCCAGTCTGGCTGAGATAGATAGGCTGGATTCCTGTCTTACAACTCAATGAAACGCCATGCAAACAGAACTCAGCAAAATAACAGAATATGCACTCCATTTCCAGGTGTCATCTAAATTGTTAGTTATTCAAAAAGTGCACAGAAATAAAGCCCCAGAAGCACTATTTGACTTTTTCCCCATTACCTGCAGCTTCTTCCCAAAGAAGTCTACGACCTGGATTCACACAACGGCCATATTGCCAACCTGTCTTGACTGCTACTTAGTACGCTTGAAGAAAGTCCTGTTCAGATATACGTTGCACAGTATATGGCTAGGAAATAGGATAAGGATGGTGTATGTGTCTCACCCATGAACAGCCCAAAGCCCAGCAGTTAGACCTCTTGATGTAAGGAGGCCATCAGGCATTGTACACCCGCTCAGAAGTTCACAACTTCAGCCACGATTCAGCGATGGCATAATCCCCCATTCCCTGGAGGCAATGCAGGAATATCACTTGCCTCAGCAGGTCATTACTGACCACCTTTTCAAAGGGCTTTCAGGTCTGCCAATGGAAAGCAGTACATGAAAGTTGCTGTATACTTCCATACACAGAAAAACAATGAACAGAAAGTCCAGGGACAAAGTCCTGACCCACGACCTTCATCCCAGGGTGACTGCCTTAAACTATAACCTGACATCCTTCTGGCTTATTAAATGCCTATTGTTTCATTGCACAGACTGCATCCAGCTACAAGGATGGATGTCTTGGAGTTACCTATGTGCAGTATCTAAGGATTTGAGCTTCCTTTTTCTCATTTATATGGAAAACCATATTTTTAAATACTCTCTTCAGGTATCATGTTGGAGATGACAGAAATACAACAGACTACCCATCTTCTCAAAAGCTTATGCATTGTGTGAGCTGTGTAAAAAATATATATAGAGAGGGGTACTTACAAAATCCTACCTTGATTCTCAACACCTTGCACATGTACACGTGCAAATAAGGTTCCTGAATGCTGCAATTAGGATTTTGTTTGTGCAATTATGTGTTTTACCTGTGAAAAAGGAAAGGATTGATGCCAATGGAGGGGGGCCCCTATAAGTTGTATTTATTACACACTTTTCCCTTCTGCATGCTCTATCCAGTTGATGGCTGTTGAGATATGATGCAAGATTTACTCTCAAATAGTGGAAGTTTTACCTCCAGTCCATCAGGTATCAACAACATGCCTATGAGGTAAAGAACACCGAGTATCTGCTTTCCCTCTCCACCCCATTGAAACTGATGGCGGAGTGATGGAGAGAGCATGCACTAACTGTGTTATGCCCTGACAGTCAGAGCAGTGGCTGGCTTTCCTGCTGACTGAAGTGAAATAATAACTAAGTGAAGAAACCCGAGGAAATCAGGATCCTGCCTGGTGTGATACCTGACAGCCAGAAGGAAACATTGTCCCAGTCTTGTCACACTACATTGCACTGCCTGAAATTGAGACAGTGGGAGCTCTGGGTGCCTTCAAACACAGGAATAAGAAAACTAAACATTTTGAATAATTTAAATCTTGTTTAGATATCAAAATGTATGCAATTCAGGCTTCCTGCACGTAACCTCTGATTTCCAGTTTGGATCAACATGTTGCACTTGAGCACAAGATCTCAAATTTGTCATAGCCATGAAAGACCTCAGGCTGAACACCTCTGGTATTTGAAATAGGACTTCAGCAGAGCTATTGAGTACCTTTGGTTTAGGGAGGGTTTTCTTCTTCTTTTTTCCACTGTGATAATTTTCACAGTGACATTTTTAGCCACTGGACTGAGAATCATAACTCACTCTGAATTCTTAGCCGAATATGATGCTATTCTTCTGGGACAGCTGTGTCTGAAGCTTGAAGATTTAAAAACTTCTTGCCATAGAAAAAAAGGTCTTGTTTCCTTCCTCTAAGGACAGAGAGGGAAGGCCATGAACTTTGCCTGCAGGTTGTTTGGTTGAACTATGACAGCAGAGCATCAACAATGTCTTTCGTATCGACTGTCGGGCTAAAGGTACGTCCTGTGCACGCTTGGCTGAACTAGCTGGTCTGGATGACATCATGGTTTGCCTGTGGGAGAAAAGACATCAGGTTATTCTGACAGAAGGTTATTCTGTTAAGCTAAGTGCACCAAATCAGTAAACAAGAGGGTTCTATTGGCATGGTTTGAAAACCTTTGGTTTCTCTGGGTAGCCTGGAGGATCAGGCAAACAGTTAAACTCAAGTCACTAATTTTTATTTTGTCAGAATAGATTGTATTCTGGCTTCTTTAAATGATCCTTACCTGTTTCCTGTTCTGCATTGCAGAATATGCCTGGGCAGCTAACTGGCATTTACTAAAGCTGGGAGCTGCAGAAAATCAGGTCTGAATATTGGGACCTGTTACGAAATCACAACCTGTTACCAAATACCACGGGGAACTTTGCAGTTTCATAACAGCTACTTTTGAATCCATCTTTTCAACATCAAGAGCATTGTATTACAGGTTTTCCAATAAACACCTTATTACATGGCTAAATTTCTAATAAGGTACATTGTATAAATCTAAAGATACGATTGAACAGGATGCAGTTTAATCAAGGATCAGGTACCAGAGAAAACAGGTTTTTGTTCAACAGATGTCAGTCTGCCCTCCAAGTAAGTAATTAATTAGTTCTCCTAAATAGGATTGTGGTGGTTTCTTTATACGAGGTATAAAAGTGTAGACCTGAGTATTCCTGGGCAGAAAAGATCCTATGACACATAATGAAGGTTATCTAACCTGCTCAAATTCCAGGTTGATTAATATCATAACATGCCCATCTAATCCAGCTTGTGATTTCAGTTGTATAACACATTTTCACTTTCTGTCCCCATTTATACTGCTAAACAGTACATTTGATTTTCCTTAGAGGTAGCTAAAGCCAGTGGTGGGTGCAGTGAACTCCTAGGGTAGATCAGAAGTTGTGCCTAACCTAGAACACTGCTATTATTTATTTGCACTTAGAGTAATGGAGGAGACAAGGAAAAGGAGATCCAGATTTTCCAGCCATGGTTCTGGGCAGCAATATCTGGCAGACAGAACGTCGCCACAGTTTAGTTTAAAGCAACGAGTGGCACCAAGGAGGTGAAAATAGGAAAAAGCATTTGACAAGGGGTGAACAAACATGACTATGAATTACCAGAAGAGTCTCCTGTCTCAAACATAATTTCCTTATCCTTGAAGATAGGAAAATGAACAAGGACTGAATTTGCTTTGGTGAAATAGTCTTTTATGATCTACTTACACGCCTCTGTATTCCACAAGGTACATCGATATTTCCCGTTGAAGAAACAGGTAACAATCCTTGCAGTAATGCTCTCCTTTCTGATAATATTGTGCAACACGATACACTGCAGGTTTAATTGGAAACAGAGACTTTTGGACATTTCTACCAACTACCGATTCACATGGTGAAAGTAAATCAAGCCCTATATAAACAAAACAGATGGAAGTGACGCTAATAGTACAATGTCAGCAGTATCCACAGATTGACAGAGCTAGTTATGTTGCCAGATGCACAGAATGTTGCACTACTTGTTCCTTATAAACTAGACTTGATGGAGTATGTCAATGTCAAACTCCTTGCTGATTTACACACGAACATACAAAGACATGCACACTCACAGATACTCACGTTCCTGTGATCTATATCAACCATACCATCTGCTTTCTGCTTTGCATGTGGTAGCTAACTAACTATCCTACTGTGCACGGGTATCACTGAGTACATGCTGTGGAGGCAAACAACAGTTTTTTTCCTTCCTCTACCCTATTTAGTGTTATAAAATAGGCTCGTTAACATTTGCCATCTAGGCACGTATATTCCACATGTATTTTTGAATCTTGTTTCTCATTTGTATTTATTCCTTTGGCCAGTGTTTCTTTCCACACACCCAGAAATTTAAAAGCTCCACTCTCTTACTGGAAACGGTACAGCTTTAAGTATATAGCGTAGCCTTCGTTTACCCCTTGGAAGAAGCACAAAACAGTGAGCTCCAGACAGGTAGCAGCACATAAAGATAACATTTCATTAGTTTTTGTAACAGATACACTCAGCTGAGAGTCTATTGAAATGTCTTCATCAGGCAGCAGCACTAACCGAGAGTGCAAAATGTCAGGAGAAGGATGTGATGCTTGGAGGGACAGAAAGCTGACCTAGCTACAGCCAGCGCCTAAATTCTCTTTCTGACCCATTTCATTGTCTGGCACCTGTCATTATAACAATCTTTCCAAAAGATCTACGGAAATTACACTTACCCTCTGGTAACTAGGTAACATAATCTCCCGGAGGCTAGCTAATTGCAGCCCATGATAACCTCACATACAGCAACTGTTAAATTTTTCATTTCTTTCAAATTATTATGGATCAGTGGAGAGGGTATTGATTTGATTCATTAACTGATTCCCAGTCTGTTCCAAGGTTAATGATTACATGTATCTCAATTACATCCTTAACAGGTTATGCTGTATGATTTGTTTCAACTGCAATGTACATTGCGTATCTTCCACAGCTGAAAGCCTTCTTAGCACTTGATGATTTAATAAGGCCTTTTTTTCCATTTCATTGAACATGCCTACAAGGCACAAGTACATCTGGGACAACGGCAAAAAGAAAGCTTTCCCCAAATTCTTTCAAGAGCATGTGCAAGACATACTCTGAAAAACAGTCTCAAAAGACCGCAGAGATAACCCAAGATTCTTTTGAGTTTAAGTTATTTGAAGACAATTCAGAAGATATTGGAAGTGATGATTGATTCTCTCTGGTTTTATTACTTCATCACCACTCGAAGTTCATATTACCTGTCAATTAACTTTTAAGCTGCTTTGGGTTACTTGGCCGAAAAAGACTTTACAAATCTTGGATGAATGTTCTCCATTCTCAGTTCTCTGTCGCAATGGATTATATATTTTACCAGTGGCACTGTGATTTCACTCTTTGCAGCAGTGCTGCAGAATCCTTTTGGCTTACAAGAGCTCCCCGAATTTTTACACTGAGATGACTGCTAATGCAGTCACAGAAAATAAGGTTTTTCATCACACATTACCCCTAGTACGACATTATTCTTGATATTGCTACCGCATTTCTGCCTCGTTTGGAGCTGAGCCCCATGGTGCCAGGCTCTGTACAAATTGCAAACGACAGTCCCCTAGGAAATCGTCATAGGAAAAAAGAGGTGTGGGAAAAGTTACACAATGGGGCAGTGAGAGACCTGTCAGAGCAATTTAGGCCTCCTGTACCTACAGTTAAGTAGTTAGAGAACAGTAATCCGATGCTTTCTTTACCAATTATTTTACTTTTGCATTCTGTTTCTTTAACTGCGTGATACTGTTGGCTTAGCTGGACAAACACTGGACGATGAGAGAACTTTTCCTGCGTGATATAGAATTTTAATGGAACAATACGTTACTTGTCTGTGACCCTACTTTACACAAGGCTCTCGAAGTGCAAATACGCACACTCACTACGTGTCTTTGGATCGGGTAGATAGTGTTACACCCATTTGCAGACCGGTAAATTGAGAGCTGGAGGGGCTGAGTTTAATAACCAAGGGCACAGAGCAAGTCAATGTCAGAAATGGAAACACAGTGCAGAAATTCTTGACTCTCAGTCGCTGTTCTGACTCCTGATCCACATTACTTCCAGCAGTTTGCATTCTGCACATATAAAGACCCTTTTATCCTTTCATCTCTCTCCCTCCTAATCCTTTACTTTGGAACCCCGATATACTGTAGTTTAGTTTGGAAACTAGGAAGCCAAATGAGTATAGTCATGAGGAAAGACTTCAGTTATACAATCCATTAAATAAAACAATAGAGCTTGCAGCTGAGCTATTAAAAAGCGTAGAGCAATTTTTATTTCAATGGCTACATTTTATTTCCTCTTCTGAGTGACTGCTAACAAAGGGCTGCTGAAAGGACTGGATAAAAAGTAGACGTCAGATGCAAGATCCATGAGTTAAACAACATTATTAGATACAATTTCATAAAATCTAGTTGCTTTTCTGCTACTAGAAATCATGTCCTTTTGTCAACTTGTGGTCACATCAGCACTTCTGTTGATATAATTTGCTCCAGCTGCAGAGCGTAGCTGGCCTGCAAATCAAGAACTAGAATAGGGACAGTCAGGAATAACTCAATGGCTTGGATAATGTGCAAATCACTACGCATCTTGCTATTAGTATAGTTTATTTTCTCTCAGAATATTTGGAACATGAAAAATTTATCTTTAGCAAAACAGCCGATCTGACACTTTACTGAGAGCAGAACTGGCTGGCTAGCTTATTGTAACACCCCTCCTCCCCTCACAGCTCACACACACATACACCCCCCACTCTATAATCATTTAAGTGGGATTATCATATCAAAACCCTTCATTATCTTTCATTGAATTCAGACCAAACACCTAATTTCATATATTGTTCGAGGTCTCCCTATAATATTGCTCACAATCCTCTACATTCACTTTTTAAATGTTTAAAAGAGGTTGTGGGTTTTTTTTTTTTTTATTTCCACTTCGTTTCCGACTTTCACTCTTTTCTACTTTTTACTTAAAATGGCCAGAATAAGAAGTAGTCCATCCTCACAGTAATGAGATCCTTCAAACTCCAGCCTTCTGGACAGATGGGAACCTGGTTGGAAATGAAACATAGCACATCTGGTGGAGCATAGAATGAATGAACATTGTGCAAAAACAGAAAAAGACTTACTAAAGCAACCATTCTCTTTTGTCTCTACATGAATAGGAAGCATACAGAACCAAGATGGTATTAGCACAGCTCTTATTTCAATCTACTTTTAAAATATACTTTTCATTTAATACAAAGCAGACAGTTGGTAGCAAGAATATGCAAAAGTCCAAACTTTTAAATTTCACATTGATATCAGAGATTTCTGCTTCTGATAAACAATTAAGGAAAGCAAAACAATAGGAAATACAGCTGGAAGTGCCACTGTTAACAACAGTGATTAATCATCTGTGAAAACGCTGCAGAAAGTTTGTAATTTTCCGGTGCAAATAAATGGCATACAGTCTTTGTGCAGAAAGGAAGCACCTCAGCACAGGTGTTAGGAGCACTGCAGACCCATCGCTTGAGCTGCCTTCACAGCCCTGACAAAACTTGCACACCTCAATTAAAATTCCATTTAAATCTAGTTGGGCACTGTTTAACACTGGATTTTGCTCATCTATCCTTTTTGTCCGGTTAGGATTATAATTTAGCCAATAACATGCTGAGTGAAAAATACAAATCCCCTTGCTTTTATCAAGGTTTTACTTCTTGGCAATGAAGACAAGGCTTAAGCTTCTCATGGCATTACAGAAGTGCTCCATCAAACCAAGATGGTGTTTGTCTTCACAATAACTGTACACTTAGTGTTCCATTGTATACACGCTGCTTCAGCCCATAGATTCACTATCGCCAAAGGCCAGACTGAAAACAATATTGGGTAACTGTGATCAATAGTTCTCCAGATTACGTGTTGGGAAACTTCAAGGTGTAAAGTGATGGTTAAAAAGAGCAGCAGAGTTTTCACTCCTGACCTCCTCTGAACTGCATGTTGTTAGATCCGGGGATTGTGGAAGGCTTTTCTTTCCTTTAGCCATTGCCAGAGATAGGACATGACGGATCCATAGTCTGGCTTTTAAGGCAAATCCTGTACTTTCTGTTTTGAAAATCCTTTGTCTCATAGCAGAGTATTGAATCTCTTGTTCCGATCAACACAATCTAATAGGGAATAAATCCTACCTCTTTATCTGACACCAGCATTTTTTGGTGATCAGTATCCTGATCCAAAAAAAACAAGTGTTAAATGCATCTTCTGTTATTCATGTAAAGTGGACAATAATGTCATTTCCCAGTCATCTTTTCTCCTTTGCACCTAGGTCTGTGTGCCTGCTTTATCTCATCAGCACAATAGACAACCTCAGCTCATTAGTATCTTACAGAACACATTTTTAAAAGACTAGAGCAGCTTTGTGGCCAAAGCTGAATCTCATGAACAGCAAGGAACTTTCACAAGTATGCCATGCTAAAATAAAGTCAGACAATTGCCACAGATGCTGCAAAATCAAGACTCAAAATAATTTTGAAATGTGAACTACTTAATCAGCTGTCTTCTCCAAATTTGATTCATTGTTTCTATCAATGAGGTATTCTTTTATTTTGCTAATAACAGCAAGCAAATACAAAAAAATTTTGCAGTTTGAATTTGGTGATCTTGGTCTAAACAATAACACAGATTAGTTAAGCTAAAGAGAAAGGGGCTCTGGAATTGATTAGGCAGATCTAAAACTCCACGTCTTTCATCCTTTTGCTGAAGAAAATCTAAGACTTCCACCACCCATTATCACTTTCAAATAAGAAACCGGCAATTTAGAACTGGCTGATGAAATGACATTGATCATTGAAATGCCATTGATATTTTGCCATTGTATCCCACCATCAGGTCCACAGGCACACCAACCCCAGAAGTGCCTGCCTGAAGCCAGAGTTCTGGACTGGTTTAGACATAGTTAGGCTGTGACGTCAGCTGACGGAATAGCTTCTTTGTGGCCACGGAATAAAGGCAGGCTGCCATTCCAGAGCTGTCAGCCTCTCGGTGTGACTGGTTGTGCTGGTGTGTTCCTGCATTTCCCATCATGATGGGAGGATGCTGTGGCTCTGCCTTAGCCTTCAGTCACTCCAGTCAGACTGTCTTGTTCTTCCAGTCAAGAAGTCATTTGCTGACTTCTTGGATTGTCTCTTGCTTTCAGAACACAGAGGGAACTTTTCTCTTTTCAGTTGAAAAAGGCTAGTAAGTGAGTCACGCTACAGGCATGTGAATACCAATGTGACAGCCTTCTACAACGAGGTGACTGGCTTGGAGAATGTGGGGAGAGCAGAGGATGTTGTTGATCTTCAGTAAAGTTTTTTTCTTTTCTTCTGCATCACCTTCATTGAAAAACTGGTGAAGTACAGATGAAATAAGTGGACAGTGAGGTGGACTGGGAACTGACTAAACTGCTGGGCTCAAAGGGTTGGCATCAGCAGCATGAAGTCCAGCTGGAGGATAGCTGTCAGTGATGTGCCCCAGACGTTGATGTTGGGTCCAAAACTCTTGAACTTTAATATCTTTATTGATGGGACAGGGTGCACCCTCAGCAAGTTAGCAAACTGTACAAAACTGGGAGGAGTGGCTGATACCCCAGACGGGTGTGTTGCCATTCAGAGGGAGCTAGACAGGCTGAGGGATCACAAAAAGTTCAACAAGAGGAAATTCAAAGTCCTCCACCTTGAGGGAAACAACTCCATGCACACTGGGTGCTAATAGGCTGGAAAGCAGTCCTGCAGAGAAGGCCCTGGGCATCCTAGTGGACACCATGAGCCAGCAATGTGCCTTTGCAGCAAAGAAAACCAACAGCCTCCTGGGCTGCATTAGGCAGAGCATTGCCAGCAGGTCAACAGAGGTCATCCTTCCTCTCTACTCAGATCTTCTGAGACATATCTGGAGTGCTGGGTCCAGTTCTGGGCTCCCCAGCACAAGAAAAACATGGACTTCTTGAATAGAGTCCAGCACAGGGCCACAAAGATGATGAAGGGACTGGAGCATCTGACATACGAGGAAAGGGGGACTGTTCAGCCTGGAGAAGAGGAGGCTCATGGAGATCTTGTTAATATATATGAATACCTGATGGAGGAGTAAAGAAGATGGAGGCAGACTCTTAGCAGTAACCAGTAACAGGATAAGAGGTAATGGGCACAAATCAAAATACAAGAAATTCTATTGCAACATAAGAAAAAAAATACTGTAAGTGTTGTCAAACACTGGCAGAGGCTGCCCAGAGAGGTTTTCGAGTCTCCATCCTTGGGGATATTCAAAAGCCATCTGGACACGGTTCTGGACAGGGGGATGGGACTAGACCATCTCCAGAAGTCCCTTCCAACCTCAATCATTCTATGATTAAAGTTATTGGTTCAAGCTCAAATGAGGCAAGATGAAAGTGACCTTCAGTGAGCTGGCCAGGAAATAAGCCTTATCACTTGCTGATGGCATCTGCTCAGCAACCATTAAGTCAGCAAAACATTTTCAAAAATAGTTGTCTGGATCTAACAGTAAAAATTCTGAAAGCCTTAATTAAGCAATCATGATAAGACTAAGTCTAATCATCTTTAAAGTTTATTGTAAGGCCCACCTCTTAATCAAGACTTTCCCACAAAGACTAAAGAGCACTTGTCTGACTTGGACATATGAAAGAGTAGGAGAAAATGGTGGGTGAGAGAAGATGAAGTAAGAAATGTAAAAGATGCAAAATGAGAGAGATACCTTGTAGTCATAGAAATGCAATTAGAAGGGAACTTCTGTAATAGCAAGTCTTTTGTTTTACACCCAGATACCATGTTTACTAGCTCTATAATTATCTTGAAAAGCAGATCAATATACCTAATTACACTGAAAAAAAACCAGTTGTGGTTAGGTCATGTTCGTGGAGACAGCTCCACTTCTTCAACCTCAGGGACTCTGGGACACAAGGAAACAATAACGGTTCTGCCCAGCAGCTGTGCCCTCAGGTGGATGCTTCCCATGAAATCCCCTTCTTCTACCCACCACTCCACTTGAAGAAAGTCAGAATCAGAAATTAGGAGAAGGAAGGGTGCATCTACTGGATCTATCGCAAAAAGGCTTTGTTCACTGTTCTCTGCAGGAGTCAGATGAGATAAAAAGCTGCTATAATGCCTAGGGATCTATTTAGGGCTGGAATGCCTTTCCCTGTTACTTGGCTGCTCAGTTTATGAAGAGATACGTGTGGAGAGAACGAAATGTCTCAACACAAACAATTTAAGCATTTCCATCCAAATTTCAAATCCTCCTCCTGCTTAGCAGTTTTCAACTCTAGAGGCATCTAAAGTCTTTGCATGCCTGTGTTTTTGTCAATAAAGTCCCCTCAGAGCAGTTGAGCTCTGCTTCTCTGTGTATCTGGAGATGTGGTAGGGGTGAAAGGGGCAAGGAGCTCACTGGTCATGTTTGCCCCATTTCTCTTCCCAAACAAGTCTCATACTTACTTATCTCAAATTTCATCTACTAGCCTGCACTCCACACTATTCACAGTCAGAGGAGGAGATGATGCCCCTAGCTTCTTAGCCAGTTTCCCAGTGGTTAGAAAACCATGTTGGTGGTGAGGGAGAGTTTTCTGGGGGTGGAAGAGAAGATGTGGTTTAGACAGTGCAGGAAACTGAAATGAGGTCTTCCACATCCTGAGTCCACTGGCCAACAAAGGCGGTGGACTTGCCTCTTGCCTCTGCTTTCACTGCCCTTATAAAAAAAAAAGACTGACTTTCCACCCTGGGCTTTTAATTTAGATATTATAAATTCCACGAGGTGTCTAGACCCATGCGGGAAGGTGCTACAAGCACTCAGCACTGTGCTACCTAACTCCCCTTTGCAGATCTGGTCCTTGGCCTTGTGAGGTAATAACAGCCCCCACCTTTCTTTTTTGTCAGATTCATGCAATCAGGTCAAGGGGTAGGTCATCAAACTGCCTTTCCCAGGGTCGGACAGCGTGTAATTTGTGAAGTGCCTCCTGAGTGGGGATCAATTACTTTCATTCTGCTTTTATGGCCCTATACTTGTTCACGTATGGATTGAGCCCGTGCTTTATCATCCTTAAACAAAGAATTGGTTGTAGCAGTCAGCAAAATGTACAAGGCTTGTCCTAAGTGATAGTGCAAACACACATGCTTCTCAGGCCACCAAATTGCTAAGTCTATGTCAACTCTTAAATGATTATCTATTATCTTCAATTTGGTCTACGTCTAGACAGAGAGTGGTAACAAAAGTATGGGTTTTTTCCACAGTTTCCTCTGTGTTTCTAAAAGGAAAACATTTTTCCTATACAGCTGGAAAAGGTTGTGGGGAGGAGGGGGGAGGGAAGACACTGTTTTTCAAAACGTCATTTTTCCTTCAGCATGTCATGTTTTTGGATAGCCCCTCCAGCGCTGGTGAAGGCACAGTGATCTGTAAGGTCATTTAAAAGCAGAGGATTCGGCAGCACACCTTATAAAGGCTGGTTTTACACGGTGAATGAATGACCTGCTGCTGGGGTTCAATTTCATGGAGTGTCAAACCTCTGGTGTAAAGGTGCTTTTCCATCACTGCAGATTCAAAAGAATCTTAATATGAAAGATGAGAATGAGAGAACTGCCAGGTTGCGTGGCAGCTGTGCAAGTGAGGGAAATGCTTTTGCTGGCAATAACATTTTCTTGTTAAGAAAAAAAAAAAAGAAAAAAAAGAAAAAAGAAAAAGAAAAAAGAAAAAGAAAGAAAAAAGCAGAAAAAGCACCCCAAAGAGGATCTATTTTGTGTATTTTTTAATTCAGATGGATTTCCTTTCTGTAAGCTCACAGAGACGTCCATGGATCACAGGAACATGTTGGGGGAGAGAGGAGCCCTGGTGACATTTTTGAGGTGCAGAGAAAGTGAACTAGAACTGCTGCAAAGCTGCTTGAGCTAAGTGTGATCCCAGATGTGAAACAAGAAGGGTCTAGTACGAATGGATCTTGGAATGCTTTCTGTTGTTCACTCCATGTTTTGGCTGGCTTAAATGGTTTATAGGATTGTTCTCATTTTGTTTTGCCTAAAGATCCATTTAGCTAGTGTGTTGTGAGCAAAGCAGAGACGCTCAGAGAGCATGAGAAGGGAAGAATTAAAATGCTACAACTAACAACAAAATGAAAAGGCTAATTTTAAGAAGTGCACTTGAGATTTATACAGCTGACAGACATACAAGGAGTTAAGACCTAACTTACTTCTGTTTCATTTTCTGGATGTTTTTCCTGGAGTTTGATCCAATTACCAGAGTACGTACATGGATCTCAAGACTACAGAGCTATATTCCTGC
>NW_009231658.1:44646-132988 GCF_000690835.1 Fulmarus glacialis
CACTGATTCATTGTCTGACTAGAGAGCAGTCTAATCAACTTCTTCTGTCTAGGTTGCCTGCTTGGGAAAAAGGATGATATAATTATTTCACGGAGGCTTAAATTCTAGAAGATGGCCTGATATGCTCTGATTTAACACTGTATATTAGTTCAGAGAATATTATTATCTTCTTCCTATCTTGCAGGATAAACACAAGTCCCAGTTTTCCCTGAAAAATTCTTTTCCTCTTGTTGCCCCAAACTAACACATGAATAAAGAATCCCAAATTTGCACGACAATATTGTGTGTCACATCCTAACACAGAATCATCTACAGATATTTGCATAGGTGTGATAAATCTAATCTGGTTTGATACCAACTTAGAAATCAGGTTTGTTTTTTTTTTTCTTTTTTTTCTTCCCCCCACCCCTCATATTTATTATATGTGCATCTTAGCTGTTGTTTCTTCTCACTTCATTGCAGCATGGCATTAACTCTGTCAGCATCTGAGAGCGAAGGCAGGTTTGCAATCATAAGCCACTTTCTCCTGCTGCGGGGAAGCCTTCTCTCCCTGATCCCCACTGTGGCCCCTGTAACTCCCATGCACCACAGCGGGACTATGGTTGGATACTTCATCTACTCCTACATAGAAAGGGCTCCAGATCAAGAAATGCTTTGGCAAATAAGTTCTTTGTATCTGTTCTTCTGACAGGGTCAAAGTAAGAGGCTTACTGAAAATCATAGTATTGGAATAACTGGGGGGAAGTGAACAAACACAATATACCTAACTGTAAAAAAGAGAGATTTCTGAGTATTTAAACAACAGTACAGGAGGAAATAGCCTTTCATCAAACAGAAATATGAAATACCAGACCATATGGTAATATGTTGGGCAAAAAGACCGGTTTGAAAAATTTTGAAAGAAAGACCATTAACATTCTGAGAATAGTGAGTTTTGCTGTATTACTCCTCTGGCAAACTTGCCTGGCACATTGGTGCTGCCAATTAGGTTGTCTGATCTCTGACAGACAACGAAGTTGTAGCCAGAGAAACCAGGAATAGCCAAGAATTTGAAAAAAATCTGTCTGTTTCTCCTTTTTCATAATAGAATAGGACTTGGATCATGGTGAATCAGGTTGCAGGATAGAAGACGGTTAATGTGGAATCTCAGGGATAAGTTTATTACCAGCATGGAAGTAATGGTGAATATATTTGACCTGGACCAGGGCAATATTAATGTCCTGTAGGAACCAAACTCCAAACAAATTGCATAGTCCTGTCCTCAGTGGAAACCTATTCCTGAAAGATATCCAAAGGGTCCATGTGTTTTTACACATTGGAAACACTTGCAAAGTTTGTCATGCCAAGTATAATTGAACCGAACCCAACTGAAATTGTAACAGCAAAACCAGCAGCAGGAGAGGTAATTTGTAATTTCTTTAAAACATTTGTAATTTGTAATTTATGAAACAACCTCTAAATATATACTACCAAGAGATTCCATGTCTGCTTCATGCACTAGTGTTTCTGCAGGCTGTTGTTTGTTGCCATCATCCTACACCCTGGGCAAGAAGAGTTTCAATGTACTTACCATGAAGCGCAAGCGGACAATCCCAACATAAGGACCTGGTCATAAATACGTTTCATAACACTCATAGGTCTGTAAATCACTTCCACCGCTATTGCTTTTATTCCCATCACCTTCAACTCCCCTATTGCCCAGTTGCAGGAAGAACAAGGAAACTCTTGAACTCCCCTTCAAAAGTGCATCTTCAGTAACAGGTCTTCCCAGAAAGAAAGAAACCATGATGTTTGAGGGTTGTCTGTGTGTGCTGAGAAACACTGCCCACCTGGCAGCGGTTTTGTTTGTGCTGTGCGCTCCAGGCAGCTGCACGTGAGGTCTGGTCAGGTCTGCTCAGGCTTCACGTGGACCAAGAGCTGGGCTGCCACATTCACATAGTGCTTACATGCGACAAAACAACCTGTGTCTAAGTAAGCCGTCCTATCTCAGGGCCATACTGACACATTCATACCTCTTTTTAGTCATGATATAGTAAGATTGTAGCATGTAATTCTAGTACAACCAGACATCGTTCATTACGTGGGCTTATGCAAACAGTCGCTACGGCCTTACATCTTTTTTTATGAACCGTGCTATTATTTTCATGGAGTTTATAAAAAATCTTCTTTTTTTCCTATCCAATCTGTGTATTTATTTTTGTGTTTAATTATAGCCCGCCAGTATTCTCTTTTCAAGGGCTAAGGAGCTGAATCACTATTTTCTTGAGAGATCCTTGCACGAAATAGAGTGAAATAGCTTTCCAGTTTCAATAATGTTTTTCTGAAAGTGCTAGCAAGTATAACTGTTCAAGATTCCCCTTGCATTTGCCTGAATGGCATCAACATTTTCAAAGGATATTTGCAAAGGGTAACTTAGCCTGGAGGAGGCCCATTTCTCTCCAGGCAATGAAGGGAGAGAAGGTCTCCTCCCAAGTGCGATTGTGTTGGGTACTCAATGGCCCAGAAAAGAACCAGTAGAGGGAAACCCGGAGAGTCTTTCTGGGCTGAAGTCAACTTTGGTGCATATGTTTAGCTGGCCTCAAGCTTAAAGACACAATTTTGATGTTTAGGCCCAGCAAAGAAAGGACCAGAGGTAGATACGATCAGCCTGGGGGGAGTTATAACCGTGTGGAGAACCATTAAGGCGTGGTGGTGGTATAGGCGGATCCATCCCTCCTACTTCTGCAGCGCACCACGAATGCGATGCGGTAAGCACATCTGTAGGAAAGAAGACATGCCTTAAGCATGACATGCCCATACGATTCAAGCAGAGAGCAACATTTAGGCGGTCACTCAGCTTCTGTAAACCAGGGAAATTCTGAGGTTGCTCTACCCTGGAGGTCAGTCTCACCCACAGTCTTGGCTGTAACCGGATTTCTGAAGGGAGTGAAGAGCTTCTCATGTTTCCTCTCGATGCTCTGCGGCCGGCTGAGGCACACCTAGGGATCTGACCTTTCTGTTTATCAGGGATTTCTTTGTACTGAGGCAGCATTTCTGTCTCTCACCGCAAAAAAATAAAAAGTCTTTTGGGATTAGGTGAATCTCATTCACATTGATGACCATGATAACTCTTCTCCGTTCAGAAGAAACGTAAGAGACAATTAAATGTCTTTCAGAAACAAGACAAGTGAAACAGTAAGAGCTATCACTGCGTACAATCTGTGATGACCTGCATTAGGCTTATGCATCGCCAGGTAAATGTGTATGTATATTTGTGTATTAACACGTGCATTAACACTGCTATATACAGAGTTCACATGGAATTATGAAAAAAAAAAAATTGAAGCTAAATATCCATTTTCATCGTTGTTCAACAGGGGCTGAAAGGTGAAGTTTATCAATTGAGTTTAAAATATATTTCAGGAACTACTATATTTTATGCACTGATGAATATCAAATCCTTTTCTTTAAATATAGACCTAACTTCCATCTCTAGGATATAGCTTGATTGGAAAATTGTTGTAAATAGATTGCACCGATCCCTTCCAGAAACATTATGCTCATATGAATGGAAAATTGTAAGCACGATAACACAGAAGAAACAAAACAGTAAGGCTGTTTGCTATATATACACTACAAAAAACAAACTCTTGGATTTGACTTTTTAAGGTTCTTCTCTTCCAATCTTTTCACCACAACTTCTATTTTTTCCAAGCTTGTCCCATACTCTGCCCTCCTTCAGGCCTAACTAAGGAGATATTCCCTGGGCTGCATTTCTTCACACTCACTCCGCTATATTGTTACAACAACCCATTCCCATTTTTTTAATCCTGCCAGCTTTTGTTTGGACATATCTGAATTGGCCAGTCTAGTTCCCCACTTGTAAACAGGTGCATGGAAACACCAGTGTTGCTTTCCAGCCTCGTGTTATATGTATTGAACCACAAATGTTATGTCTCCCACCGTTAAACCACAGCAGCAGTGTCTGTCTTGTCATCCCTGTGAGATTCTGCAAATCCAGCCATTTCATCTGTCACAGTGAAGGGGCCTTAAATGGAGTGAGGCCAGAGCAGGACAGCACATGTGTTTATATTGACCCTAGAGTACTTTAAAAAATTAATAAATAAATAGAAAACACTGCTGAATTCAGTCATGAGTTAGCAATGGTGTAAGTTACACGTCGTGTATCTGTCGGTCAGGAAACAGGTGTACGTGGGTGTAAGTGCCAGAGCTGTTCGACTTGCAGCAACTTGGCATTTAGTGGGAGTGCAATATGAGTGTAACTTATACTCCCAGATATGGAAGAAGGAACAGGGGGATGCAGGGAAGCAATCAGATAATGGAAGGGTTAAGCAAGTTTGTAGCATCCACTGAAAGACGAATTTCTCCAGGATACTTGCATATTTCCCTGTTTTTCTTTTCTTCCTGTGTCCACAGGCTCAGATCTGCTGATTTCAAGGGGGCTGCGCAAGGTCCCTACTCTTATGCTTAGCTTTTCCCCTGTTGAATTGACAGATAGAACATCTACAAGATACCTTGCGAGCAGACACAAGCTTGCTCTTCCTCTGCTCCGAGCCAGCCAGATGCAAACTGGCCTCAAACCAGGAGCCATGTAGCTGCAGTTAGCAGGCACGCAGCCCGAGCTAATAAGCCTTGCTGAGAAGGCAGGATGTATTTGCTCAGGCTCAGCACTGCGCTACTGCAGCTACACAGCCTCCACTTAGCTCCGGGTGCGGGCAGCGCGTGCTCCTGGCTGCCTGGACTGCCGGCAAAATGAGGTCTCCTCTGCTGCTGAAGACCAGGGTTGACACCACTTGCACCAGAGACAAGCCTGATCCTTTGTTTCATATATGTGGTCTGAAGCACATAATCGGTGCTTTAAAATAATTTTAAAATTATATCCTTAACTGGTGATGTCACTATGGGAAAAAGATAAATTGTCTGAAAGGTCTAGAATTCACCAGAATAAATTGGTTCTTTCGTCTAAGAACCCTGTAGGTCCCTGACACATTGCTTTTTGAGACAGACATCTTTTCAAAGACTTGGTTTTTTGTTTTTTTAATGTAGCAGGAAAAGGGCACAGAGCTCAGTCCAGGTTTCAGGAACCCCTCATAGCAGGAGGCCAGGAAAAAAATCTAGAAATGCTCCATAACCATTTTGTATATATGGAGTAATCTTTTGTGCCTCTTGAATCATTGCAACAGCCTTTTGAATGTTCTATGCGCTGTGGCATAAATAATCACTTGTAATCAGGGATGCTGTGGGTGTAGGAAGAGCAGCAAAAAAAATTCCACCTGAAAATCCCCATACTGCCTCTGAGAAGGAGGAGGGAAATTGAGGGAGATCTCCAAAGGTTTGAAAATGCATGTAATAAGCACTTACATTTTTCAGTAGATTTGCCCGTCACTAGTCAAAGGTCTTATTCATGTATCACGTGTATTTTCCCTGAGTAAAATTGTCTTTTCTTCTGGAAGACGCATCTCATTTTAAATTGCTGCCAACTCTAATCAAAACCACCTACACAACAATACCAAGCTTTTTTTTTTCCACCTCAGCCTTAGTTTTTCTTTTAGCATTGCTGAAAATTGCACACGAGCAATTCAATAGATAGGGATAAAAGAATTTAAACTAACAAGACCCGTATCCCATGCATTTGTGTTTCTGTGCTCCAGCACCATTTCTGACAGAGACCTCAACATTTATCCAATGGCTAAGGTGTTCTTCTGCTGTCACATGGATATTTCGCAGCTGCATTAGAAACCTTCTTTCCACTGCTAGTGTCATATCAGGTTTAATCAATTTTTCTGCATGGAGTAATGTGATCAGCAGCAAATTATTTCTCAAACTCCCACAAGAAACTGTTGAGGTCTTGGTAAAGTATATCATACTGGTACTGTACACCTTGTAATAAAGCTTTTCAAGTATTTTAAAGAGGAGCAGGTGAGATAAAAGTTTAGAGAAGGCTGGCTGTCCTGCCTGGTCTAAGTGATGAGATAGGGTATACATCCTGGCTTTCCATAAGGTGCAGAAGGGAATGCCTCTACTGGTAAGGGTGATTTCCAGAACATGGTGTCCACTTGGTTCATATAAGGCACCAATTTTACACACAACATGAGCATTCAGACCTCTTTGCTTGTGCTATTCCTTTTGTATTTTTTCCTGCAGTCCGAGGTCCGGACTTGCCCGAGGTCCCACCACTCTCAAACCCTCCTCCAGACTAATGGCCGAAGAAATTTTTTTAAGACCTGCATCTGATTTACCCTTTTCAAATTAAGCTCAAAGTGGCATTTTCTGTCCTATATCGAACAGGTGACTAGGGTTCTTCCTGTAGTTTCCACCAGAAGGCATGGGAGCATTCATGCCTAGCCTGCGTATGCCCCAGCAGTCACCCAGCATGGGTTTGAGGTGGGTGAAATTTGGCAGTGGTTGAGGATTTCCAAGACTGCAGTCCTACCTGAGTGCTGAAGTCTCCCATTGAATTTGGCCACAGAGGATTACTTTGCTGAAAAAACAACCTCTGAAAACCTGTGACCAACTTTATCATGACCGATGCTGAGGATAGTCCCATTTACTGCAGTGTAAGTAAAGCTGCACAACATGCCCTATAGCAAAGCTGATTAATGGTCTCCTGATTCGAAAACAATGAATCTTACTTTTATTCTCATGTACATTGGTTTTACGTCAGTGTTACTCCTGATTTATACAAAGAAGACAGAGCATCAGGGCTCCCTTATGCCAGCTGTTTTGAAAAAGCTCCAGAATAAGTTATCTAAACTAATTTCCTCCCCACCAGTTTCTTTCCTCTAGCTTAAAAAGAATGATTACAGAAACTGTATTTTTTGTTGGATTGTTCTTTCAGTGGTGTCTGCAATTAAGAACCATCTCACTAAACAAACTGTAATTACTGCAAATTGTAGTAAGCAGTGGTAATTGATATGCTTCGGTAAAGCTGGCTAGTTTTAAGATGGCCTTTAAGGACATTAAATAGTGAATTTACGACTTTAAACCATGTCGCTTCAGGTTTGAGAGTACTCAAAACATGGAACACAGCTATTTCTTGTACTGTAGAGAGTGGGCACCGGTAATGAAGTGATTTATGGGAATGTACAAGTATGTTACCGTGCAGCTTGTCTGCAGTCAACCCCTATGGAAAGCTGCCATATCCATAATGTGCACTTGAAGGGGGTCTGTGTTTAGCTGCCTGTTCCTGAAGCTTACTAGGAAGCAAAGGAGCTTGAAGTAGCGCCATTATTTGTAGCGAAAGGCTGAGTTAGGCCATTTGTAGATGGTTTTGACATTTATTACTCATACTTCTCCTTTTTTGAACTTAAGACCTATAAAGCTGTACTCTCAGGAAAGTGTATTAATTTTACGGAGAGAGGTTAGGAAATATGCTCCCAGCAACATTATTTAAACACTCTAAAACATTTCCAAAATATTTCTCTGGGAAGTACATCGTTCAATGTGAGGCAGCTCAGCAAGTGTATGAACTGGGTTCACCCAACCGCTGTGCGTCACCTGTGAGTTGACTAAGTTTTCTCATGGCGCTAGTCTCTGTCTACACCTATATGGACCACAAAAGTTATAATACTGCACATGCCTTCCGTCAGCAGACTTCTACACACCTATGTTCGTGTAGCTCATAAACATGGCATTAAAACATCCGTGGAGCTGTGCACAAAGGCCAGCAAGTCAGAGTTAGGAAGTGCCAGAAGGCAGGTTGTTGCATGACCTTCAATCCATTCCCATGTGTGTTACACAATCATTTAATATGCATGTGCTTAAAAATACTGGGGTTTTTTCACTCTTACATTTTTGTTACACTCTTTTAAGCAATTCTTCATGGTATAACAATGGCCACAACTACAAAAGATGGCCAGCGCAAGTCACTTCTCCTGGGTGTTCACAGTCCTTAATCTTATGCTAGCTCACCCTTTTGCAGCTGGCCTATGGTGATTTCTAAAGAATCTTGGTTAGGTTCATTAGAGCAGCCCTAAAAGAGATAGGCCATTAAGTCTGTGATTTCTGAATAAATTTCTAAATAAATAATTTCCCGCAATGAATATTCATTGAATAGGCAGAAAAAAGGGGAAGCATTTTAATCTTTCTTGAGTAATGAAATCAGAAAATCATTCGAGATGAGGAAATGACTGTCTAAAACATGGTGTGTGTTGTCTGGGACCCTGTTCAGTACTGACAGATGTTTTCAGGAGCCCCAGAACATCCCAGCACAATGCAGGGGAAAACAGCAATCTTTGGTTTCTTAACTCCACCTCCGTTCTGATCTCAGCTTCTGTATTTCAGTGTTTTGTTCTGTGACAGAGACTAAACATAGGGCAATTCTTCCATTTTACCATTTGCTTTACTGTGGCAATCTTGGAGTCATATTCCTTTTGTTGTGATCATTGGCTTTTTTCTTATATTTTCTTGGTATTTGAGCATATCAGAGATGTTGTTCTCTTCCAATCTAAACTTCTCTTTCAAAAAGTTTTTCCCTTGCATTGGTTATCTCCTGACTCTTCCAGCATAGCTTCTTGGAAAACGCACCTCCATAGTGCAATACAGGTTCAGGAGGCATTTCTAACATAGCCTCCTGGGAGTATGTGCTCAGCCAGTGAAGCTCCCATAGTTACCACAGCTACAACGCTTGAAAGGTCTTCACACTTTTGAGAGTTCTGTGAGAAAAGACTGGGTGCGCTTTGCTTTGACAAAACTAAAACCTTTTTCTGCTGGACTTTTGGTCATTATGAACTTTTTGCTTAAATGTGATTGAATCTGAGCTTCTCTGTGTGGTACCTGGCAAAATGCTACAGGAGTGAGCAGTTTAACTCTATTGCCCATATATATGCAGAATATGTAAAGTATAAGATATAATGAACGTCAGAAAAAAAGGAGCAAATTTAGAAGAAAATTGTGAAGCATTGTTTCTAACACACTGCGCAATGTGTAGCTATAAAAAGTTTTCATCCTGCTCATTGCTTTAAATATACTTGAGTTACACTTGAAATGAAGAGATAATGTCAAAGGTATGAAGGATTTAGGATGAAATGCACCACTCCTATATATATTTGTAATCCCCATATTTCTTTTACTTATTGATTAGAAATGCTTATTGAGTTGTGCAAGTTCCAAGAGTGCTTCATTACACAACAAGCGCTGGCTAGAAAATGTCAGTACTGATCTGCCTCGAATCTTTTCATGTCATTCTAATCCTCCTCCAAATGCTTTCATGAGCCTCATCTCACTCTGTGTTATTTAACTGAAGATCTTTTTTTATAAAGCAGTTTATCATCCTCAGCAATTGTTTGAGTGAGGGATCTTGGCCGGAATAAAACATAGCATATACTCTGCAAGCACCTGAAATGCCATATTTGCATGCTATTAGTAAAATGTTCAATGTAGTCGTGACATTACTCAGCTTCGCAAATGGATTTATGAGGAACTGAGGGGAACCCTAACTTCTGAGCCCTGAAGAAACCAAAATTACATCTGTCTCCAGTAGCACCAGGTATCATTTAGGAGGGAAGAACATGAAAGTGAATGTGTTTGCTTAACACTGGATGGGAAATTCCTCTCTTGGAAAGCTCTCCTTGTTGTTAGCAGCCATGAGAAGAGCAAGGTTGACTGCCATGGCTTCCCCTTCACAAATTACAATAGTTCTGGCCACGTACATTTAACATCTTGTTATTTTTGTTTGCCCCATTCTCACAGCACTGGAGCTATTTTTTGATGCTGTGGGTGTCTTGAATGCTTGTTTGAGTAGATCAGAATGAAATTTTTCTCATTTGGAATGACAGAAATTACACAAAGTAAGCTTTAGGGGTTAAGTCAGGATTTGTTTGTTTTTTGTTTTGGTTTGGTTTGGTTTTTTTCCTTTGTCAGAGCATTAAATAGGCAAAATCAGGTTAAAAATAGCAACAAAACTGTTACTGTGTAGTTCATTGCATTTTGTGGCCAGTATCACATGCAGGAAAAAAGCTCTTTAGAAATAAACAAAATCTGGACTTTTGTTGGTAGATCTTACAGCTATGTGAAAAGGAAAAAAAATTTCTGAGTACCTACAACCTTCACCATGGAGGAGGTGAATCTCTAGGCTTACCTGAAGAAAAGATCACAACTGGCAATGTCTGCTTCTAGGTATATGAAAATAGTCTAATACAACAACTGTATGAAGTTGTGGGTAGACACGTTCAGTCCAGCCTTTTGTCTGTCTTCAGATGCCTAAAGGTGTAGATCAAAGAGGAACCCCTGCATTTCAGGATGATGGGAACAGAACCATCATGCCATTCTTGCTCTTAAATCACGTATCCTTTTTGACCTTGGGAAGTCATCATGCAGCCTCCATTTACAAAGCGGGATCAACAGAGTTAGCTATTTTCTGATAGAGCAACATTTTATTAGAAAATGCCAATTCATCAAACCCATACTACATGATTAAAAACATTGAAATAAACTTTACCTTAACCCATGTAACATTTTCATTACTCCATCACCAGTTTCATAGGTCCTCGTTCCTGAGATGTGTTTGGTGGACTTTTCCTAAACCAAGAATTCAATGCTCTCAGAAAGTCCCCACAGATAACACAAAAAGCATTTGATCATCATCTTGTCCCCGGTCCTCTTGGTCAATCTGCTGGTATCCCCAGATCCTGTGAGGTGGGTATCTACTTCTAGCCCTAGTGAAAAAGACAAGAATATCGAATTTTACTGAGCAGCTGCAGGGTCTGGGGAGGTATTTTATTTCAGTCACTTTGTTTCATTGCTCAAATTAATAAAAATAGTTTTAGTGTGATTTGGAATAAATGATATTTCAAAAAGAAACAGCTTTTCTTGCAAATTGGAAACCCAGATTTCTAGGCAGGTCTGCCTAGCACCAGGTGGTCTCTACATACTACTGTGATAGTAACATGTTCAAGTTGCCCCAAGTTCACATTGCCTCAGTATTTGTAGTATTACCCAGAAGAATATTAAAGAAATATTTGCACTTATTAGAACATGTGAAGACAGAAGTAACATTGTTTAATTATCTAGAGCAATTGACAAGTTTAGTAAGACCATTGCATTTATTATGGTTTTCTCATAATTGTTAATATTATGCACAGAAATACATGGTAGCTCATCCAAAACCTGAGATTTAAATTTTTTTCAGTAGAACACATCATCATCATGTTACACTTTATAATGCTTTGTACTGTGGTTGTGCAGTGTATGCTGACAGATATCCACAAGTTAACAAGTCAAAGTAGACTGTAAGTATGCAGATAAAGGCAACTTGGGATTGTTTTGTCATGATGAAATGATTCAGATTGTTTAGACGGATGAATGAAACTGTCTTGGCAAAGGGCATTCTTGCTTCCACTTACTTGAATAAACTTCTGCATGCTATCTACAATGTTTGATTACAGTCTGACTGTGATTAAATTTGTCACCAAAGTATTTGATCTACAGTTTATTGTACATTTGAGATGATGCAATCGATGACGGACTGCAATGATGGTGGGCCAGGTGCTTCATTAGGAAGGCTCTACACATGAAAGGACACACATTTGAGCACTGGGAGCAAAGGGTTGAAACTCATAAGTCCATCTTTTCTCAAGGTTAGTTCTTACTGACAATTAAAGAATGAGCCACAAAGAAAAGTAAACTGCTTAAATTGTTTAGGTGCCTCCAAATTTAGATAGCATTGGAATAGACTTTTTTACTGAATCTAGCTTATAAGCCCTCTGTATAGACTGCCATCTATAAAACAAGGAGAATATCATTCTTCCGTCTCACCGACCCATGAAAACAAATATATTAAACAGCGAGAAATGTTTAGCTACTGTGGTAAAGTATGCATAGAATGGAGGAACCCAATACTTAATTACCACTGAATAGATGATCCTGCCTCAGATAGCTATGCTACTGTTGGTGTTTCTCCAGCAACCACACTGCAACTGGGGAAAAATGACCCATTGCCTAACTGTTTAGTTACACTTGGCTTGTTTATGTTATGCTGTTTCAAATTTAGAACAGAACTGTGCATACATTTACCCATTATCAATACTCCTAATGTAGGCAGCTCCAGTGAGCTAAACATACAAGTGCTTGCAGCGTTCATCCATGGAGAGTTCCCAAATGGATGCCTTATTTGTAAATAAACAAATAAATAAAATCCATCCCATATTTCAATAAAATTAATATGTTTATTACTATTATACAAGTCTGAGCCTTGGGAATACCATTTTGGAGTTCCTATCTCTTCACATGTTGTGCCATAGTCTCAGCATTTTAACAAAAGCTGTCATCGTCAAAACATGTATTTAATATGAAAAATAAGGACGAGAAGAAAATGATTGTAAGAAGTTGAACAATCCCATAATAAGCTTCGTAAGAAGATGATCTGCAGAAGTAACATCTCCTGAACACAGTTTCTCTGACTCCCCCTTGAATTCTTCATTGCGTAAAGGAGCAAGATTTTACCTTACCTTCAACAGGTTGTGGGTCCCTCCCACATACTTTGACACACAGAAGTATAAGCTAAGCTGAAGAAAAAGTTTGATTAAGTAATTCCATTCATCTCTGAGATGGCAGATTAGGCAAAATGGCTCTGCAGCAGTCAGCTTCACTGTTCATCAAACTACTGGAGTCCTCTTCAAAGACTGCCCAAGTTTCAGTATTTTTAGGCATCTGTCAGTGCATTACAAGATTGTAGAGGAAATAGAATTAAATATGTCTAAAAAAACTTAAACCATGCTGCTGAAACTAACTTCACACAAGGCAGGTTGAATTTTGACTGCCCAAGCTCAAAATGGTCCTAAGCTGTAGCAACCCAAGCTCAAAAACATGCAGACTTCCCAGTAGCTCCGGGTATTGCCAGCTTTCACTTGCTCCGTGGAGAGACACTCACCAAGGAAAATTCCTCTGACCCTCTCTTCACCTCCTCGCTTCAGGGTCTCACTTTCCTTGGGAAATAATGTCAAGCTGAAATGCAACACTCAAGTTGTTTGTTTGTTTGTTTGTTTGTTTCTGTGGAGCGAGATGAACACTAAACAGTGCATGCCTTATCAACACTGAAAATACAGCACCTAAACAGGTGCATTTATAAAAATGGGACTGATGGCAAAACTGCAAAACCACCAGCAAAATTTCCTCAGACGAGCACTGAGAGGCACCTTAGTTAGTTGTCTATCCATTAGATAAGTGGAGATTTTGCCTGCCCTTTTAAGAAGACCTCCCTTTTCAACTCTCCCCCGGTCCCACCCAATAGTAGTGTTTTCAGTAAGGAAAGTCTAGTGACCGTTATCTGTTTGATGGGAGCAAAGGGAGGGCATTTTCAGTGGAGCACCCTCAGCTATGGAATTAATTTTTTTGTTGGTCCAGCAGAACTCAAGTGTCCTGACTTTCAGGGCACATCACCAGCTGAAGCTTTCCTAAGAAAAGAGAGTAAATATGACAGGTTAAGCTCTTATTCTAGGAGGAACTGGCAGTGGCTCACATAATAAGGGTTGCCTAATACTTTCCATTATAAATTGCCTAATATTTTCCATTATAAGCACCCATTTTGAAAAGCTTTCCGTTTACTACTTGGCCCATGATTATTATACTTTTGATCATATTCATATATATTTTTTCTTTTCTCTCCCACCCTCTTTCAATGGCAAAATGCCAATTGATTTTGAATTGTCAAGGATCCTGTTGTTATATTTTTCAGTTAGTGTTATTAATAATTTTGTGCATTTTAAGGCCTTTATTGCTGAAGGCGATATACCTCAAGAGCAGGAAGCAGGCAAATGTGGTACCTCTTGAGATGTGCACCAGCCACTTTTGTAACCAAGGTGCCCAGAGAAGTAACTAAGCCAGTCAGGTTGTGATCCATGAGTATGGTCCTGATGGTACAAGATGCATATTAGTTAAAAACAAAGCTTGTGGAGATGTATACTGTATGAGAACTAGGCAATCTCTTGTCTGGAAAAGAAACTAAGTGGCATGGCCATCTTATTTTTTTCCCTCTATTTTCAACATGTATATTTTTTTTCTGCCTGCTTGTATGTCCACTCTGTAGAGGCAGATCCTACTCTTCAGTCCACCACACCGGACTGAAAGATCTTCAACTTGTGAGAAATGGACCCATGTTCCAGGGAGGTTTAGGCTCCAGAAACAAGCACTATCGGAAATCTTTCCAGTGTTTAGAAAGGAGGACTACAGCAAAATGGAAATAAGCATTCAAAGCCACTTCATCTTTATTTCCAGTCTGTCCTCTTCCTTTTACTGGAGGAACTCCCCTGGTCCTAGAAAAAAACAGCTGTATATTCTGCAAGGTATAGTCCATGTGTCCCTACGTCTTACAAGAAATGACCGTGTTCCTCTTTCACAATTCTTCCACTAGCATTAGTCCAATAATTCCCATGATCAGAGGGAGGCAATCACAGCAGCCCATTAGTAGCCTCCTGACATGCATGAACATTCATAAGAGAATACTTTCATTCATGGTCCATTTTAGGGCTGAAGTTGAGCAGACGCCATCGGTACCTCTATTTCTATAGCTTTATGAAATAATGCAGAAACTTTGCAAAAAAAATCATTCATTGAGTAATTTTTTTTTTAAATTAATGTCTGAGCTAGCATATTTATAGCATTCCATAAATAAAAAGACCATGAAATAAAAATAAACACAACACTTGAAAGTAAATCAGGCCAGTGGTTTGGTGGCAACTTTAGAAGTGGGTAGTGGGCATATTGTATGCATTGATGTTTATTTATGTTTGACACCCTCAGTCCGGAGGTAGGCTATAAAATATATCATTTCTTCAGAGGTCGGTTTCATCAGATATTCAGACATGAGGTTTACTGAGGTAACTGTCCCAAAGTCAGTCACGGTAAACATTGGGATTAGAATCTACATAATTTTAAATGTTTCCGTTATGAATTCATTCCAGTATTCAAAGATGCCATAAAGTGGACATAGGTGATTGCCACAAAAAATAAAAGATTTTCATGTATGCGCGCACACACACACACACACACATGCACACAAAGACATTTAGGTTTTGTACTGGGTATTTTCAGCCAAATGGAAAACTCATGTTCACATCCCAGACACTATTCTGATCGTCTGCGACCTCTGACTGAAGCAGAGGCAGAACAGTCTTCTTTTTTGCTGCAGGTTACTTTTGCCTAGCTTGAGGGCTAGATTTTTTTTTTTGAAATTTCCTGCTATTTTGAGATTATATTCTATATTTGTTCTTAAAGGCATAAAATTTCAGCCAATGTATTTCACAAAAATTTTCACCAAAAAGAAAAGACATTTAGTTCCTGTTCCTGCTGTTCTCCACAGCAATATGTCCAGATTCATAAAAATCCGAATTAACCCAACTCACTAAAGATTCACTCCATTAGAGAAGAGTTGTATCAATGCAGACTATGCAAGGGAAAATTGCATGTAGGTTAAAATAAAACACTGAGTTTAATCACATCCATGCTACTGCAACCCTGAGTTTATTTCTGCCACAGCCATACAGTTTTCCCAAGAGCAAAGTTCAGAGGGGGGGCTTGGGTCTAGAGAAGATAGGGGGAGAGTGAGATATTGGAGAAGACCTGGCATTTGCAGCATTCATGGAAAACAAAACAAAACAAGGTCATCTAATAGCTCTGTTGAAAAGAGCATAGTAAATTAATGTGGCTGAAAGACTGCTGAGTTCTGCCTCTTTTTCTAAAGAAAACGTTGCAAGCAATACTGAAGGGCCGGGGCAGCATGTTCTGCAATTGCCCTCCCTGGGATCTTGCAGGGTGGTGGACCAGACCATAATTATTTGCTGCCAGAGATGGGCAGCCTGGATGCTTTCACGCTGCACTTCCCCAGAAGAGATGCTCGTGCTTCTGCCTCCCCAAAAGGCCTCTTTTGCACGCAGACAGGGCCATCTTTGATCTCAGCTGGGGGTCCACTGTTAACTGCTGCTGGGAAGCGGTTTCAAATCAGCAGGTCAACCAGATCTTTTGAAGATAGAGCCATTTATTCAGCAGCTAGAACAGCAACCACAGGCAGCCAGAGGAGCATAAATTTTATGTCTGGTGTTGGCCATTAAAACAGGGCTTTACTGTTTGTGGTCTCGAGCTGACTCAGTAGCACCATTGGAGCAGTGCGGTGATGAATGTGTATTCATGGCCGTTGTATAATTTGGTTATTGAAGGACGCGTTCAGCGTGGCTGTTTGGGGGCGGACTCGTGATTGCAGGTCCAACCTGGCGCCATTGTGTCACTCGGCACAAGAGGGGTGGGAAGGCGAGGGGGCCGTGGTGACAGCGGTGATGGATCTGCCCGAGCTGGAGGAACTGACGTTTCCACTGCTATTTACGGTTCTTACAGACGGGCAGCTCCGGGGTTAACGTGTGCTTGCCTCTGCTGCAAAAATTTACAAAAGAAGGTAAACGTATCTATACCCTGGACTGAAACGCTACTAATTAATCTACCGATGCTTCAGTGAAGGCTTTCAATAGCGCTGAATATTCTTATAATGTAGGTGGTGGCATATCTGTGCCAGAAACATAGGGTCAGATGCTCACTTGGTTTGTCTCCAAATTAAGTTGAATACAGCTGCATCGTGAGCATTTATCCCTTACTGGCCAGAATCAGGATATAACCATGATTTATAGAAAGAAGTGGCATTTTAAATAGTTAGCGTGAAATTTGTGTTTTGAGTCTTGGCATAAATGGCTTAAATGTGTAGCTCTCGAAGGCAGTCTTACATATTTGTAAAGTTCTAAGATGAGGTGGCTTCTAAGTGTGCAATATTTAGTTACAAAATAAGGCAGCTAGTCTTCTGGGATTTTTTTTTTCTTCTTGTTTGTTTATTTTTCCATGAGTACAAGCCAGATGTGAGAGCCTGAGGAAGGCTGTACTATCTTTTCAACCCTTGCCATAGGCCAAAATCATTCAGTCTTTAAGCAGATTACATCCTGTGGAAAGATACTTTTGCATGCTAGACTTAGTGTTAATCCACAAGAAGATTATAAAAACTGGTAAATGAGCAGCGAAAAAAAAAACAAACCCTTCCCATTCGGATTGTATATTTTTACTACAATCAGGAAAGTAAAGCAGAGCTAGGAGGAAATTAGGATTCTCTGCAGGTACTGTTAGTTTTGGAAGGTAGCAAGCGCATGGTCATGTCATTACAGACGATGTTTTTGCACTCCTCGAATCCTTTAGCAAAATTACATTTGGCAAGTGGAAGCACAATGTCCCCTAAACACACCGCTTTCGGCGGCTTTTCCAAGGTGATGTTTCAGAGTGCTCTCTCGCTGTCTGGCAGTCCTGTTCCACCGGCGAAGTTTATGGAAGTTCAATAAAAAGCGTACTCTGATGGTCTGTAACACGAAAGAAAGAAAACCTGCTGTTGTTGTGGTAAACGCAATGTCCACAGATTTATTAGGAATGCTCTCATTCCTGGAAGCGCCAGCTATTCCTGTAACTCACCGCCGCCAAGGTTTTTAACCATATTCTCCTTTCACGCACACATTACAGAACGGAAAGCCATGTCTGCACTCCGGCCGCTGGGATCAGTTCTTCGTTTGTTATTGGGTCATATCATTTTACAGTTTGTCTTGTGTAAATGGCAATGCAGAAAGCTGCTGAGCGTTTAGCTTCCCACGCCTGTTGTTAACGGCTAAGCTTTGTAACTGTAAAGGGCTTGCTTTAAAGTTTGCATTGAAGTCATATTTAACATGTAATAAAATCTACAATAAATCATTGTAGGCAAGAGAAAACAGGGAAAAAGCATGACAAGGAAAGGAAATTTTCTTTGCTCCATCTCCCTGTGGACTACTGGTATTTTTAGAAAGGATGGGAGCAGAACTGTATCAAGAGCGGGTACAGCGTGTACCCGTTGCTGGAGCATGGTGCTCCAGCCCAGTTCCATGTACTCCATGTACCTCATGGAGGAACTGCGTGTCAGCTGTGCAGACAGAGGAATAAGGCAAATATTGTGTTCATCATCTTTTAAATCTGTATGTGACAGCCTAAGTTGACTACAATATACAGTGGTCATCCAAAAACAGGTTCTGGCTGTGACTTGAGAAAACTTTTGAGAAAACTTTGAGATTGAGTACAACATGCAATTGCTGTGAGTAATGTTAGAGTTTTATAGTGGTAGCTCTCAAATTCCCTTCTTTTTCCTTCCTTATTTACATTTTTTCTCTTTTAGCATTGAGCTTAGTGAAGAGTGAAACCTCCAAACCACCAAGGGGAAAACATGGTGTGTTCATGCCTCCGTATTTAAGCACTGATCGATGGGTAGAAGTGTGAAATCAATGATGTCTATAGCAAAATACTCCAAGTACCACTTTCTTTTCTCTGTTATGCATTTTTGCATATAATCAAGGCTAAGAGTAATGTTTTCAAGATACCACCAAACTTTTTCTTATGAAGGTGTCTGGTATATTGAGATGTTTTTTTATCTGCAGTTGCCATGCTGACATTTCCTAGGTTGTAGAGTAACAGTATCAGCCACGAAAGAAATTTATCCAGGAAAATACTTTGGCATGCTTTTAATTTATCTGCTTGACAAAACAATAGTGTTTTATTGAAGAAAGTTGATTTATGTTTATGAAAATCTTGATGTGTTTTATACTGCTGCTGTATCCCATACTTTCCACATTTTCTTGTGGTGTTTCATTCTGATATTTGTTAAGATATCATAAATTGTCCCTTGCATTAGTCCGGCTTAAGAGCTTTTAACCACTGTTACTAATGCAATTACTCCATTCATAAATCATATTTCATATTGGGACTAATTAATTTGTTACCTCTGAATCTGTAAAGAATTCTGAAAGTTTAGCATCTACTCTTTAAAATGCTTTATTGTAAACCTGTCTTTCGGATAAGACAGGAAGATTCAAGAATGCTTAGAAAAGTAGCAGTCTTGTGATTTTTACCTTTGTTCCCTGATTTAAGCTTTATTTGTAGAGAACAGACAAAAAAATGGAAATATGGGACGTAACTGCGGCTCTCAATTCTCAGAAATATTCAGAGATGTGTTTCATATTCAGATTTCATGACCAAGATCATATAATGCACAAAAAAACACTGCATATAAGCATATCACATATTTAGGAAGCTGAGATGAATGTTCAGTGCCAGATTTTCAACCACGGACATAGATCTTTTCACATAGAATACTGCTAAGACTGTAAAAAACTGTCATCTTCTGTTCCCAAGCATATAGGGATGGGAAAATCTGACCATTCCAGTTTGCATATTTATGACAAATACGCTTTTGTCCAAAAGCCTGATCAATCATTATTAATAGTTATTAGTATTATTTGCATTAAACCACCACATGGAAGGTCAAGTAAAAATTAATCCCATTTTTTAGGACTCATACAATATGAAATTTATATTGTCTGGATCAACACTGAAATACAAAAACCATGCAAAGGATAAGCAAAGAGATAGATAATAACTTGCCCAAGTAGCTCAGCAGGTTGGTAGAGAGGCTGGGAACAGAATTCAGGTCTCCCAGTTTCCAGTGTAATGGCTTTTTCCTAAGATCAGGCTGGCCTCCAAATTCCCTTCAGATTTACTGGAGATTTTCTAAATCGAGTATCTTGAAATACTTGTGGTCCATAAAGGAGAGAGGAATGTCGGCCACTACATGGAGGACCAAGATTGCTGCCCCAAAGAAATTAAAATTAAAAATACTAGTTAAATCATTAAGTCTCCCGGCAACAAACGTGCTAAGAAAAACAGAAGACTGTGCTTAAAATGTATGAATTTCATGAAGAGCCCATTTAGGCAGAAAAGCAGACATAAGGCCTAGAATCTGATGGTCTTCCTCAGCTTTCTAAGTGCCTTGGATCCTCCATTTGGAAACCTGTAAAATACGTGTAATATTACATATTCAGGAAAAGTGTTTGGACCTTTTTTGTTTCAAGTGTATTGTTATTTTCATTATAAATGCAATTCTTCAGTTACAGCTTAGCCATGAAAATATTCTCAAGGCTATAACCTGGCAAATAAAATCTTAGTTTGAAAGTCACGATAAAAAATAAAATTAAAAAACACTTCCATGTTTTCCAGTGAAGTGAATAACAATTAAAACCAATAAAAATACTAAGAAAGGACAATACTTGTTTAGATCTGTATATTTGTAATCAGTCTAGACAATTACAACCTCTTGAATCTACCCACGCTGCATAGTTTGGAGTTTTGCAGGCACTCCAAGCTCAGCTATCGATGTCAAAAGAAAATAGACAGAAATTTGCTGAAGAGTTCCTCCAGATTTTTCAGAAGATGTGACTTGGTCATTAACCTGAGAGTTTACATGTTTGAACGCAAAGCAAGCAGATGTCAATAGTTCCCATTTTGTTTTCAGACAGAATATCATGAAGTTTTGTAGTAAAACAAGCACTTAATGCTGGTGGACAACAAAACTTTCTGTAAAACACCCTAAATCATGTTTCAAATATTAGAAGTGTCTTTTAAACAAAATCAGGAAAGCTGTTTGGTTTTCCTGCTTTGTTGGTGACCGATATATATTAGTTTAAGATTTTGGTGATACCTACACATCTGCATTTCAGCACTCCTACACATAGAATCACAGAATCATAGAATCATTAAGGTTGGAAAAGACCTCTAAGATCATCGAGTCCAACCGTCAACCCAGCACTACCATGTCCACTAAACCATGTCCCTAAGCGCCTCATCTACACGTCTTTTAAATACTTCCAGGGATGGTGACTCCACCACTTCCCTGGGCAGCCTGTTCCAAGGCCTGACCACTCTTTCAGTAAAGAAATTTTTCCTAATGTCCAATCTAAACCTCCCTTGGCGCAACTTGAGGCCATTTCCTCGCGTCCTATCGCTTGTTACTTGGCAGAAGAGACCAACCCCCACCTCGCTACAACCTCCTTCCAGGTAGTTGTAGAGAGCGATGAGGTCTCCCCTCAGCCTCCTCTTCTCCAGGCTAAACAGCCCCAGTTCCCTCAGCCGCTCCTCATCAGACTTGTGCTCCAGACCCTTCACCAGCTTCGTTGCCCTTCTCTGGACACGCTCCAGCCCCTCAATGTCCTTCTTGGAGTGAGGGGCCCAAAACTGAACACAGGATTCGAGGTGCGGTCTCACCAGGGCCGAGTACAGGGGCACCATCACCTCCCTCCTCCTGCTGGCCACACTAGTTCTGATACATTTCACATCTTCCTTCAGAAACAGCACCTTATTTGCCATAGCGCAATCACAGCGTACACACTTTCCCGTGGGTCTTTTAGCTCTCACACAGAAAACTGGCATCTTAGTCTTGCCCTAAACATCCAAAATTCTGTTGGCAAGTAAAGAGACTAAGACCCTCGCAGCTAACAGCGTTCCTGTCCGTACGTGAATACCTGCCTCGTTCTTAGCTGCACCAAGCAGGAACCCGTCACCTGCAGCCGAAGCAGCACAGGTATTCAGATCCCTATGTGAAATACCTGTTTCTAGGGTTTCTGCAACGTTTGCTCAGTGCAGCTCTCTCACTGCAAGCCAGGCTGTGTCCGCTACGAGCAAACAGGCTATTGCCCCCCTGATGCTGCCAGGGGATCAAAATCGCTGTCAAAAGCAGCTGCCTGACCCCTATGCCCTCCAGTGGAAAGAAAGCGCTTTGGTCCAACTTTTTTGACTAATTTTTAAGCACCTGTAGCAGAATCCTTCACTCTGAGTAAGGCAATATCTGCACGGTCAGTACATGAAAAGGGTAGAAAAGACCAAAAAATGAGAGGGGAGATGCTTAAGCATAGCCAAGAGGGGGAGAATAGAGGGGTACCCTGGGATATAGGAGCCTTTATCAGAGCTACCAGTTCAATGTTCCCTCTGCCAGAGTCCAAAAACTTTTCCTAAAGGGAAATAATGATGCCTTTTCTTTTAAAAACAAAAAACAGCAAATAAAACAAGCAAAAAACCACAACAGAAGAGTAGTTCACTAATTGCTTGAGAGGTACAAATGGAAGAGGAAATGGTAGGCTCTCCATTAAACAATAGCTCAGTGATTAGAGCCCTCGCTCAACATATGGGAGACCCAGATTCAATTAATTTCTCAGCCTCCGAGGTTTCCAACCCATATCTCTCATGAGGGTAGCCGAACCGTCAAATTATAGGCAATTTGCAGTAGGAGGGAACAACGTACTCATCAGGCTGTGCTGAAGCTGTTCCGCCGGCCACTGAATGGTGACTCAGTGGGCCGGGGAGAAACACCAAAAAGGGTCAGGATCATACAGTATATCGCTGGGGTTTCCATTTGAAAGCTAATCTTGCCCTGTTCTGGTATTATTTACATGACTTTCCCAATGCATGTTTCGTTTCTATTGCACATCTGCCCAACGAGCGGTGACGATGTGGCTTTCAACTCATCCAGTTTCTGTGAGTTAATAATCACGTATTCAGTCAAAACTCATTTTCTTGTGACTACAGCGTCTGAGGTTTCAGGGAGGTCTTGATCAGGCCCCGTCTAGCTCAGATTCGTGTGCATGCAGGCAGCTACAGCAGGGCTTTACAGAAGTCTATCCAAAAGCTGCTCCTTACCTAGCTGTAAGAAATGCAACCGCAAGCAGCAGCGTTGGAAAAGGTGTGATATTTGTGATAAATTGTTTAGATCCTATGTATACTCTACATTTTTCATTAATTTAAGTTGAAGGACTTTAGTGAATATACACTGCCATGCAAAGAATTAACAGACATATGTAGGTGTTGTATAGATGTTGCTAAACTATATAGAAGAATAACGGAGTGAGTGGCAGATTAGACCATGTGAAATTATAATGTCACAACAATTTTAATACTGGATTCCTAAGAATCTGTTTCCACAATGCATTTCACTTTGGAAAAATTTATTCAGACTTGTAGAAATTAAATTCAAAGTATGACTATTCTCATTCTGTCACATTTTTTGTTCACTTTGCAGTCACTTTATCCAGGTAACTGAGTGTATAATATCATAATAATTTTCCTTCTTTTTTGTTTATTTACTGAGCTTTGTCTCCTGAAGCAGGGTTGATCAAATTGTAGGAGGACCAATCTGAGGGGCTTTATGAGCTGCTCTAGAAAACCATCTGGGAAAAAAAAAAGAAAAAAAGGTTATTTATACATTAATGCACTGGTTAACAATCAAAGAGAAGGGACATAATAAATATTAAGTACCTTTAGTTCTTAAATTAACAACACTATAGAGAGTGATCTAGGGATTTTTTAAAAAAGATTAGTCATCGAATTAGAATTAAAAATATATAAGTAATATTTAAGTAAAATTTGAAAGACTAGGTATGATGTATTTGGGTCTTCTAAGTTTTTCAGCCGTTCACCAACTCATTTCTAAAGTGCGTCAGGTAACAACTGTATTAGGAGGAAAGTAAGTGCATGGAAAAAATGGCACAGGCTGTAAACTCAATATGGAGAGTGGGAGGGGAAGAAAATTAATTTTCCCAGTTAGTGTTTCATTAATCATAATATTATTGTTGGTTAATTCTGCCTCCCCTTCCCTCTTATATCTAAAGATCTTCCTCTGCTGTATCATGGCTATACTATATTTTTTTATAGTCTTGAAAAATTACTTCCTTTTTTTTTTAAAGTCATGAATTATGTAAGTGTTGCATTTAATTCCCCTATTTTTAAAGGTCATTTACTTATTAGTATTCTATTAAAAACAGTAGAAGCCAATTAAACATGGCAACTATCCTTAATTCTATTGTTTTATTTTCTGCAACAAATAATATTTTCAATTATTAAAATAATCTAGTGCTTTTCTTTGTTTTGGGGGAAGGCCTGGTTACACAGTATTGCTGGACTATCTTTGTGCAGCGCCAAAAGCAGCAGATAAACCTCCTGTTCTGCCGCAGGAATAGGACACACAGTCCTGTGGAGTCTCCTCAACGCTATCTCCCAAACATTGCTATTATTCAGCGGTGGAAGAACACAGCGAGGATTAATTTGCTCTGAACTGCTTCCTTTATCTTAGTGGCTGAATAATGCATTTAAACTGAGTCCTTGGTGCAAAGCATGAACTTAGTTAACTCATTTTAAGCAACACAGTCATCTTGGTGACGTTTGGCTCTTTACCTGTTATTTGACCTGCCTTTTCCTTAGTTACACATTTCCTCTTTAAAGTTCTGGCTCTAAGATCTTCCAGCTACTTGGCCCCTAAATAGTAAGCAAGGAAACCACTCGCAAGTAAATCAGATAACACTTCTTTGCCAGCTCATCTAATAATATGAACCTGTGATCTTGGTATGCCTCTTAAAGAAGGAATGACTTGGTGTGAGAGCATTCGCTTCTTAATTTGGATGGTAAGTCACTGCAGAACAAATAGTAAAGTCAAAGACCTACAAGTCAACCTGGTCAGCTTGTAGCTAGTCCAGTAAGCTATCTGTAAGGTAATACTCCCAGATTTGCTTCTGTAGTGGAAGGAAGAGCAACACTCCACCATGATAGCAGAATCCATCAAAAAGCCTTTTGGGAAGGTGGAGGGAGATAGTTTTAGAAGCACTGGCTTTGAAAGCACTTTCAAAGGATTTTAAAAATCTTTCTCTGAAAGCTGTATTTTGACACCTCTGTTGTACAAAACATTGTGAAATACCTGGTTTAGTTCCTTGTGAAGAGGTTAGGAGTATGGATAGCTGCCTTGCTGCTTCTATTTCAAGAACTACTTTTTCTTGGCTTGATTCCTTATAAAAAACTGGGCCTGTTTCTAAAGTAACCTCCATTCTGTATGGCTGTGATTTATTTTGCTTTGATGGAGTCACTTCACATTTTCACAGTGTAAAGGAAGACAGAACAGAATTCAACCTAGAGCAAAAAAAGGTTATTAAATTTGAAACAGCAAAAATACCTGTCTCCTCCTTTTTTATGTATATTCCAGAAGACTGAATAGCACAAGACTCTATCTACTGAAGAACTCTTGCCCCACCACTCTTATACTACATCCATGTGAATGCTCCCTAAGAAAGTCTTTTACACAAACTAAACTATGCCCCTGGCCATGACTAAAATCACTTCAGTACAGTCCTCATTCCTATTGCTGTTAGCAGCGACCCAAACCTATCATCTCTGTCCTCAACCAGAAACACTTTGAAACAAGCAGTCCATCTCCAGTTAGTTCCAACTGTCTTGAGAAATTAACCTCTGCAGATGTCTCCAGTGGGCATTCCCAATAAAGTGAAGTTAGTCTTGGCTACTGGAACAGTGTTGTGGGATTGGAAAATGCTACAAATTAACATTGTGCATCTCGAGGTTTGGGTTCAAGTACAGTTAGTTTGAGGGTTTTGGCTTACTCCTTGCTAAATATTTTGTCTGCTGCAAGAAGCAGAAACACAGAGTTCCACTGGAGCAGAAGAGTTTGTGGTTTCAATGGAGATGCAGTTAGAGGGTGGCTGGGGTCTTCGAGAAGGTTGGAAAAGGAGACGTCAGGCATAGTCACTTTCCCCACTTTCCTTGTGGTAAGTCACAAGTGGAGCTGAATGAATAATTTGCATCGTGTACTTTGAACATTTAATACATCCATAGGAATTCACACATTTTCGCCACTGTATTTGCTGTTTGATACTATACTTTTTCTCCACACACACATTTTACTTTGTAGAACCAATATTAATGGGATGATGTGTGTGTCACAAAGTGAATGAGATTTTATTTTATCTAAACGGTACATGGCTCTGGCCTCTTCTTGAGTTTCGTTTTCCATATTTGAAGATTCATACCTTCCATACATGGTTGATCACTGAACTTCTCTTTCACTACTACCATTTTGGAATCTCAGAAAAAGATCACTTCCTGATCTGCACATGACTTGACGGTTGGAATGTCTGCGTGTATGGTTATAGAAAGAGACACAGGCTCCTCCATGCAGGAACCAGATCTAGTGTGGAAGTTTAGTCATCAACATGACCAACCACCTCCAGCAGAGCACAACACTAACCCAGCTGCACGTCTTCTGCAGGAGCAAGGTCATGTCCAGCTATCTCAAGCAAGCACACAACAAGATGTTCTGCATATGCAACTCAGATACCAAGTTATCTCATCCTCCAGGTATCAGTCCCTGATATTTTTGCTGATAGACAGTAATTGCACTTAGCTTCATGGTCTCACCTGCACAGATACCTTTGCTGTGAGACAGGGAGGAGGTCCTTTGAGAAGTATCAAAACTGACTGGTAGATTTTTATATGTGGATCTCATAAGGCCTGAGCAGATGCTTTGTTTCTGATACCAGAACCTTATTCTTGTACGGTTATTCTAATATTTTTACTGTGAAATAAAGTATAATGAGTAGTGATCCATCATTACAGCAACACATGAAAATAGATAGTGGTGATTTCTGCTAACAGCTTATGTGGTCTTGCAAGTGATCTAGACACTATGGTTTAGCATACCTAAATTCTGTTTGTGATTTTACTATTCATCTTAACAGTGTGTAATTGTTGTGCCTCTCTTTCTTCATCTCTGAAAATGGAAAACCGGTAATGGGCTCTTGACGTCTCCGTAAGAGTTACTGTGTCTGTCTAGACAGAATTTTCTATATAATCTATCCATCTATGTATCTCTTAATATTTAGACATATATTAGCACAGTTTGTTTCAAGCACTGGATATTCATCTTAAAAAATGAAATGCTGTAGCACGACCATAAGTAGACACATACATTTTAATAAGAACAGTATTTGGTTGGAAGCATTAGGAACAAGAACAAATTCCCATTTACTAGATCTGTGTTAAAGCAGCTGAGGCTTTCATCCAAAACATGCCTCTTAAACCTATGAATTAAACTTTATGGGTTTGAACATATTATTCCTCTCACATTATTATGCTTCTTTCTTTGTCAAACACCAGGGAAGACAAATCCACCAAAGCCAAGCAGAGAAAGCAGACTGGCTTTCTGGCCCCTCCAACTGTAACATTTTTTGTGCTCATATCCTGTTTCTTTGACCTTTATTAAACAATTTGTGAGCATGACCCAATCCCACTGTCGTCAGCGTTAAAACGTCTACTTACTGCAGCACAGCCAGGATTTTCACCCTAATGTTTTGCTCTGCATTAGGATGGCAAATGCTCTCTGCTGGCATGAAGTTTGAAAGTCCTCTGGGTACCCCGCTGCCGTTTGCTGCTCACATGTGAAGCTCCGCACATGGGTCTGCAACGGGGTTTTTCTTCTCATGTTGGTGGATTACACAACTTTATTAAAGTCAGTAAGTGTCAAGTTTTGAGCTATGGGCTAGACGATGTTGCCCAATAACCACAATTATAGTTTCCAAAATCTGTTGTTCCTCATTTGTAAATCACAGTGATTCCTGTTAAACGATACCATGCATGCCTGCACAAGCCAGCGGAGAACCACCTCTGGGCAGTATGTCCAGGACACATTCTGTGGCCTTTGGAGAACAGTTGATTCTAATTCACTGGGAGAATGAACCATTTGACACATGCTTTTATAGCAGGTTTTGGGGTTCAGCTTCAAAACTTGAAGGCAGGAGAGTGGAAGGGCAGAGTCCATGCACACAGTTCTTGCAAGCCAAGGCCAGACGTGTGCCTCACGGGACTCCTTAGGTGAGGCTGGTGATTTTTCTTACGACATGCACAGATGCGGGTGTGTTGCTCACTAACTGGGGGAGGTGGATGTCAATGTGACCCGCAGGAAGGCTGGGTGGTGACTGACATAAATAGAGTTGTCCTGGGGAGGAATCCTAAGGCTCCCACCCACCCCATCCACCCAGACCACATTTGTCTCCCGGCACAATCCTGTGCTCCCTCTCCTCCGGCAGCAGCTGCGGTCTCCACGGTCCTCTGAGGTTGGTAAACTGAGCAGCCTGCATGAAGACATCCACGTTGCTCTACAGCTGGCTGCTAGGAGACACCCTCCCACCGGAGGTGGAGAGCACCCCATCCCTAACGTCTTAGCGTCTCGCTGCAAGCCGGAGAGGCTCTGGCAGTGTGGGAATTGTACATTTCCAAAAATAAAACAGAAAGATCTAAGAAACTGTGTATTAAAGCAGCATTCCAGGCCCAGATACTTGTGTGTCCGGCTCCAAAGCATCATACGGAGAGAAGGGAGTTGCTTTGACCACCTGTCCCTGGGGAAGATCAAGACATATGATGATGGCTTATGCCAGCTGTTGTTTTCCCTCTCTGCTGCTGGTTGAATATCCTCGTGTCTGGACTTTGCTAACCTCAGACTGCCGCTGTTGTGCTACTGCCCTCGTTATTTCTCACCCTTCACAAGCTCACCAAAAAAATGGTGCTCTTATGAGGCGCTGAATTCCTCCAAGTATTACATCTCTGACATAAATATTTCTCCTTCACTCCCCTGTTCCTGTTACTTTGAGTCTTTGCAGACATAAAAGGCTGGCAATAGAAAGGCAGAGAGGTGGAGGTGGGGGAGTGAAGGAGAATAAAAAGAGGATCACATAGTCTTTCTGTTTCTTATCCCTCACTTTATACTTTCTGAAATGTGTCACATCTGAAAAGCATTTTGCTTAACTCCTGTGACTACTAGAGCATTGTATTGCTGCCATACTCGCCTCGCTATGGGTTTTTTTTTTTGTATACCACAACAAAATTCTTACAAATATTGAGGAAAGAAAAGCTGGAAATGAACTTGTAGTTAGAATTTGTTTAAAACCTAGCAGCTGCTGTCACTGCTGGTGTGCTCGAGCCCAAGCTTTCGATAAGCTCTTTGATACTGCGCTGAGGTAATCCAGCCACTTTGGTGCAGCATTATGGTGATCAGGCTCTTAGATACCATTATTAAAATGATCTAAGCTTTTTTAACGCTTCACAGAGCAGTGGCCAGAGTCCCCAAGTTCAGCAGCAGGTTACTCCAGGTGCTTAGATACTATAGTGAAGTAATTCAAGTTTTCAATGCAGTTCAAACTCTCTAGTGAAGCAGTGAAATAACCCACTTTCTTCCCCCTTTAAGGGCTTTGGCAGGGTATTGTTCTGGTGCAAATTGTTTAATCCCACTACAACATGGTGATGCAAATCTCCTGCTACCAAACTCTCTGACACCCAGTTGCAAAGGTCTAGGATTTTTTGTAATCGCCTGCGGACTGTCAGATACTTGAAAGCGTTTGTTATTTTGCACGCTTGACAAATATATTCTCATAATACACGACAGATGCCAATACTCTGCAGTACTATTTTTAAAGGCCTGATTAAAAATTGCTTTCATTTAAAAACATGTTGAACATGAAAACTGTCCATCTAAAATAAGACTCAGCAGTCATCATCCTACTGATTGTGCCTAAGTTTACAAATCACATCAGCCAGATAGCTGAAGCAGGAGAAAAGCCTGAAGCTTGCTACATAGCTCTGCTGTAGCACAGGAGCCAAAGTGGGCTCCAGATCCCTTTTTTTTTCTAGAACAGATTGAAAACTGCTTCCATCTCTATATTGTTTTATGCTTTTTTCTTCATTCCAAAATGTGATTACAGCCTAAGCAATGATCTCCCAATGTGCCATGCCTGGATGCTGGGCTGATTTACGTGACAGACGTAACCAGTTTACAAGGAAAGCACTTGGATCCGCTCCTTGGCTAGCACAAATAGGTGATGTGGTGCTTCCCTGACTAGCACAACTTCCTAACCGAATGCCCGAGATCTAAAAAGTACAAGTACCATCTAATCGATTTACAAATGTACTAAAATCATTCTGCATAGTTCCGGTGTATAAAAGTTAAGGTGGTTGAATTTCAGCCACACTTTATATGCACAAGTGTGAGCCTCATTCACATGCACAGTTCTGGCAATTACACAGATCTGCTGATTGATGTCTGTTCACAGGATTGAACTGGCTCCTGCAATTCAAGTCAAAAACTAAATCACCATTGGCTTAATTGGACTCAGTATCCTCAAAGCAAATGCATTGTGAAGTACACTTAGTGTATAAAATACCCTTTGGAAGATGAGGCTGGATTTCACATAGCTCATTCCAGCTTTTTAAAACACACTTTATATTGTGGTTGTTTGTAGCTTAGTCACTGAAGTAAATCTTGTTCTTGATTCTCTCCATCTTCTAGAAATACAGCTGTTTACCCTCTTTTTTTTCACTTTCATATGATCCTTTCATATTTAGAAACTCATTTAAAGATTTTGAAGTTATGAGCTGTGGAGTTGCATTGTTCTAGATACCATTACCCTGCAAAGTAGAGAGGCTGTTCTTACTCCACAATGACTCTTATTATGGAAAAAAGGGGAAAGACCAGCAAACATCCTCCAACTCATTTCCTGACAAGCCTAAATGATAATCAGAATTATCTAGTTTTCTGCAGGAAAGGAAGGAAGAGACCCCTTGGCACCCTCCTTTGTGGAAGCAGTATCTTGGTTTTCTTCTTTCCAAAGAGCACACGCCTGCCTTGACTGAGACCCAGCTCTTTCTACATTCCCTGTCTTATCGGTGTTAACACTTTTGGTGTATCCTAGTATCAAAACCATTTTTCTGCCTGCAGTTTCAGCATTAGTTTCCCCTATACTACCTTGGTCTCTACTGTTCAGCTGCTGCATGTGTTAAGGCTGTCTCTCTCAGCATTTATTATTAGTTCCCTTCAGACTTAGCAAAAATACTAAAAAAATTAAAAGTTGTGATAAACTTTAAGTCTATAACTGCCCAGCACCAACTGTGATGTTAACCAGAGTTAGAGAAACACCAGCAAACACAGCAACACTCATGAAAAGAAAGAACCTGAATACAAAACTTACTTCTGGAAGAAAAACTAGTATTTTAAGCAATCAGTTTTAAAATTGCATTTCTTTAGTTTGGATTTTCCTTTATAATCTCTTTACACCCATACAGAGTACTCAGAAACAAAAATTGCTATTAGCAGGACTGGTGTCCGAAAGAAAAATGGTTGGGATATACTGAGATATTAACTGGGCTATGTAATTTCTGAGAAACCCTATGTGGATTCTGTGGCAATTAAACATTCAACTGCATATTTGCATGTGCAAACTTAGGTTTTGTGGAATAACGTGTATTTTTGCAAGAGCACCCATTTTGGAGGTCATCTGGGTAACAGGATAGAGGTTGTCAACTTTTCTATTTTATTTTGAACTTGTTCTAACTTCTGTGATAATCAACATGATCAGCTAGCTAGAAGCACCTAGGAATTTATTTAAATGAGCAGAAATGCTCTACCCCTTTTGCTTTTGCCAAAGAAATTGCAAAGCAGTGGAATTGTAGGTGGCTCTACTATCTTTATACATTTCTAGAGTACAGAAACGCACACCGATATATACCCTGACAAGTCACACATTTCTTCCATCCATCTATAATCCCGTTATTCTATCAATCAACCATTTCTGCTTTTTTTTTCCCCTGTCCCTTCATTTATGAAAGTGATTATGTTGTAGCTGGAAAAACAGGGAACTTTGAAAGTTTGTAAGAAACTAGAATAAACTGCATTTGAAAATCTGGGAAAGTCAGGAGAACGTGCAACATATTTTCCCTTGATAAAATTGTGAAAAGCACAAAAGTACTCTTGAGACATATGTGTTTCCTTCTGCTGAGTGACAGCCTTAAGGACAGTACATGTGAGAGAGAAGTTTTAGAGGTAAAAATATTTTTTCTTTTAACTGAGTAGCAGAGAATCAGGGGTGTTTGAAGCGCATGTAAATTGGTAGCACAGTCTTTGTCTTTCTATATTATTTTTCTCCTTTCTATCTCCTGTGCACTGGTGGATTTTGCCCTTTCTCTGATTGTCTGTTCAGAGCCCTGAACCACCCTCAAAGCAGAATTAGAGCTATAAGGCACAGGATTTTGAGGAATGATAATAAAGACTTAAACCTGTGTGAAAGAATCTTCTAGAGATCCAAGGATATTTCATATCTGTTAATTGTCCCCTCTACAGGTGCCCTTAAAACACACATTTAGCATCAATCACTTCCACCAGCAGCGTTGCACAGATGAGAACTGCATACTTACAACACTGGATTTTTATCACAGTGATGCATTTTTCAAAGCTAATTAATAATTGCACTGAATAAGACACTGAAATATACAACGGTTTGCTTGCATGTGATTTAAACAGAGAGGAAGAATAAGGGTTATTAAGAGAATTCAGTGGAGATGTCGGAGGTGATCTCCTCACTCACACCACAGATTTCAGTTCGTGGTGCCCACGTTGTAGAAGGAAGGGAGCACTGGCACAATGGTGATACTGACAGGCAACGAGGTGGAGAAGAAGGTCTACCAAAGGTGGTTTTGACTGGGTGAGAAGGAGTCGTGAGACCTAAAGGAGACTAACAGGTGTCAAAAGCTGCTGGTGGTTTGAAGGAGGGCAGAGTTTAAGCTGGTGGGGTTGTCATAAACCTTCGTGAGAGCCGTTGCAGAGGATAAATGTTAGATTTTGTAGGAATCCTGTAAGGAAGTTGAGTTGAAAATTAATGTTCATATTTATTTAAATATTTGTGTACTTGGCCCAATTAAATGAAAGGAGGAAAGGGACGTTAAGTGTGGAATTAGTGGCTTGAGTTCTTGAAAAAGATCAGAGCAAAAGCATTTTCATTGGAAAGACAATAATTCAGGTTAAAGCTATAGAAAAGGAAGAAATAAGAAGAAAAGAATGGATGGGGTGCTGAAGACTGAGGTTCCTGTTTTACGAGTGCAAACAGGAGATTTCGGAAAGGGTAAAAGCACTGAACTAAGAATAATGAGGGCAGGAGGTAGAAGACGGTGGATTCAGGAAAGACTTTTGAATAAGCAGGCAGGGAGTTGTGGCTCACACATAAAAGCCTTCAACCAAAGCTGTATATATAGGATTAAGGGATCTATTGTTATGCAATTTTGTTGGCAATGATTCTTTGATATTTGTTTATGGGAAGAACTTTGTTGAACTGAAAATTGGCATTCTGGATCCACTGTGATACAGTAGCAGAGCAGATGACAGGAACAGAATTTCATTTTTGAGTGCAAATAACCACTTGCTAATAAACATTTCCAAATTTGAGTGCAGCACTGTGGAATTCAAAAACTGTAAATGGAATAATTTGTGCAGGAATTATCTTAAAATTATTCAAATGTCCTTTAAAAATTAACCTTATAATTCTGCCCCTTTGTCAGCATCTCTGGAACTGTAAAGCACTCTCCATTGTTACCTGTTCAACAGAATTCTGCTTAAAGAGAAATGTGAACACTTTGTACCGTCCAGAGACAACAAATTAAATTCTTATATAAATTTAAATAAAATTACAGAATGGTAAATTTTGTTAGCAATTCTAGAAATTACATTTACAATTTCCAAAACCTTTTCAGGAACCTTAGTAGGCTGTTTTCCACCTTTTAACCTCAAAGAAAAAAGATTAAAGCAAATGGTTCAGAAACAAATAGAAAAAGGTTTTGAGGTAGTAACCAAAACCAGGCTACAAAAGGTCTCAGAGCAGCTTTATCTGCTGGTGGGTACTTGCTCAGTTCAGTAGTCACATGATTCACACATTGGTTCATGTTTTTTTCCAGAAATAGAATCAATAGAGAACAGACAAACCCACAGTTGCCAGTTTGTACAGTCTTGTGGTTTTTCTTGAGGGCTCCAGGCTTGCACAGGTCTACCAGATAATGAAGACAAACTATTTCAGTTCCTGCGTGTCCATATGCTGCTCTACTGGGTTCTAGTTATCAAATAAAAGCACAGAAAAATAAGTGGTGGTTGAAACTGTCTAGCTAAAGTTTACTTCAAGGAAAAAAATATTATTTAAAAGCCACCTTTACATTTTCGGCAATAGTCTGTTTGCCAAGTATTTCATTAATCACTTGTAATTTATGTTAAAAGCCTTTTAACAGAAAGTCAATATGTTTAAGTCTTGATGAAAGCATACTGTAGCATTAGATGTATAGTGGTAAATATTACGTACCAAGTCCCTTGCATTATGCACAGGAATCTGTACCTTTCCTGACTACGGGCTCTACTAAAAGAATGCTTGAGCCTTTCAGCAGTTTCCTCAAACTTATGTGACAAAAGATTTTGATCTCCTAAATATGTGTAGTATTTCCACTAAATGAAATATCGTATCTATGTAAGCAGCAAGCAGATAAGTTAATATGTGGATGTTTAAACATGAGAGAAATTTTTTCTTTAGAAAGTAAAATGGACATCAGAGTTAAAAAAAAAAAAAAAAAATTCCCAAAAGCAAAGAGACGTGATAAGATTGCAGATACAGAGAAAGGAATAACTTTGTGCTTCTAAATTCTGATTCCTGCAACTGTGTTAAGAGCCTGGACATGCATTGTTTTAATGCTTTTTGAAAGATGCAGGAAAAAATATAATTAGTGTTATTCAAAGGCAGGAAAATCTTTCCTCATATTTTGTTAGACAAAAATGTTAACTAACTTTTCTCTGAGTTTAATGCACTTTTAGTACCCAGCAACGTGAGGGAAGACGAAGCATAGAGCACATGGGAAAGAACTGGAAAATCATGTTGCTTCTAGAGAGTCAGTTCGTAACGAGCCCAAAGCCTTTAGTGACTTGTTGAGTGACTCTGCTTGGGGCTTTGCATCAACTGAAATGCACTTTTGCCTTCATATATTTCCAGCATTCCAGCTGCAGGATCACATTCATTTGTGAGCAGGTACTAAAGGAACAGCATGCAAAACACCGCGTGTTTATAGCCACACTATGCTGTCTTCTAGCTCTTGTAAATGGCCTCATACCACTAACTTCTGATTCTCTGCAAATCTTACATATGTTTTAACAAGCGGACTGGTCCAGCACAGTATAAAAACCAGGAAAAAGGATGCTATTATGATTAAGTATGAATTGTAAAGAGCCTGCGTGAAATATTTCCTGTGATCTGGCATTACAGAAACAGCCATCCGGTGAGCTATATGTTCCTTCCTTTTCAGAGCCCAATTCTGCAAGTTGCTGAGCATTAAAGTACCCATTCATTTCGATAAAAGCTGGAAGAGTCCTCATTAGCTCCCAGCATTAGGCTTAAGGACTGAGTTCAGCACCGATACAGGATCCCTGCTGAAATGTTATTCAAGGGTAAGGAGGTTTCAGATCCTGGAGTACACTTAATCGGTACCTCCTGTTTAATTGATTTGAATAAGACGTAGACTCTGGGCCTCAGTGCATTAATCGCTGCAACCTTAAGTTGTAGTGTGTGGTATGACGCTCTGAGAGCTGATGTCTGAAGGTGAAGACTCATAAAATAAGAACAGTTCAGATCAACTTTTTTTGAGATAGTGGTGTGCCTCTTCTCCCTGTCCTTGCAGCCTGGGCTGGCGCAGCTCAAGGCATCCAGGTCAGCTTAATACGTTCTCTGCTCAGTATTTCCAAATCAGATGGAAAAGGAAAATAACAGAGATCTTTCTAAAGGACTGAAAGTCTCTATTCACTCCCACTCCAGAGGTCTGGATGGGTTTTGGCAAGCAGCGAGGCTTTTGAGTGGTCAGAAGAAGGTCAGTCACACCTTCTCCCTGCTGCCGCGTGGATCCATTTCAGGGAAAATTCAGCTCTGCCTCTGCAGCCCCTGAGTGGAAAATGTCTGAAAGTGACATGATGCTCCCACCAAGCAGTGCAGCCCGCAGAGGAGAGCAGGGAGGGGGAGAAGGCATGCCTGCAGCCTGTGCCCTCACCGGGAGCTGGTGGTGACTGATCCTACCCAGTGCCTCCTTGGTACCTGCAGCACGGATGAGTCCATGAGAATCTTCCTCCTCTGAGCTTTCGGCAGCCCCTTTTCTTCCCCCACCGCCTTAATCAGGGCTTGATTGCCCCCTCAGCCCTTGGTCTCCCTTGGGGACATTGCCACCTCCCTGCCCCACGGAACTGCCAAGCCCCACAGCATGCAAGTGCCAGAACATTTTATGTAAACGCTTGTAAAGGTTTTGGGGTTTGTTTTACATTTTTGGGGTGTTTTTTTCTTCTTTTCTTTTCTTTTCTTTTTGTTTTTTAGTCTTGGGCAAAACCATGCCTCTTCCCCTAACTGAGAAATGGTCTTCAGTAGTCATTGGCATGAATTCAGTCTGACTGGTTAGAAGGAAATTTCAACTTTATATTACATAAGGTACCTTTACAAAGATGGGTAGGTGACAACGTCAAGGAGTTTGGGCAATGCTGAAGTAACATTTTCAGTTTTCTGACAGAACAGTTGTGATTTCCTGTTCTATGCAAATGCCAAACTCCGGATTTTCATTTCAATTCAGAATTTTAAAGTCAACATTTCCAAAATGTTCCACACAGCAGAAATGTACTTTAATAAATACAGCTGCAAAATACCATTCTACTACCAGTTTCTGAAAAAAAGTATATCCCGAAAACATACTAGCCCATCACATTAGTTAAAACGCAGTGATATATTTTAATGCACAGTTATTGAGATAACTCTCTTGATCAGCAGGCTCTATTTGCACCTTCCTTTTATTCTTCTTTGTATACAATTGATTTGTGATCACTGAAAGCAAGATCAGAGCTTGCTAATACATACTGTAGCTCACAGGTTCACAGGGAAGTATTTATTTCTTAATCATGTATCTCTTAGATTAATTGTTTGGGATGATCAAAGGCTCAGCAGGTGGTGGGGATGATTTAGAAACCACAAAATTGGTGTTATCTTTCTGATTGACATCCTATTAGTGCAGCATATATTTCCTGTTTGTCAGGAATGTAAAGTCTGAACATTCGGTAATAATATCTAGTAATATTTTGGAAAGGGAAACCATTGGCTGGCTGCATTTTAACAAGATGAAAAATCTTTTTATTTCCTTCTGTCAGGTTTGAAACAGAAGCTGAGCACATGTAGCCCAACCTTTCCTGAGAAAAAGAAAAACTAACAACAAGGCACCTGCTGCTGCTTTTTCCTGCTCGCCCTGAGCCACAATCCCTCTCTTAGCATTGCCCCTTAAAAATGACCAAGCCTGCAAGGTTTTAGAAAGATGTAAAATAATCATCAAAATAAAATAAAATGAGGGAACAGCTGTTTTAAGACAGGTTTGAGGCATGAATAAATAAAGCCTGTCCTGAGAGCTTTTTCCTCTCACCTACCTCAAGCTGCACTTCTCCATTTTGGGTCAGGTTTTTCACGATCGCACCCCTTCTCACAAGAGTAATTCCAGCCTCAGGAGAAAACTCAGGACACAGCCGCTCAAGATCCTCTCTGAAGCACTAGAAATTCTGGCATTTTTCTTCCTTTGTTTCCCAAAAACTCAGCTAGCTCAGGACATGCTTTACATTTTTTTTCAAGTCATTTTCCTTTTTTTTTTTTTTTCAGAATGAAACCTTAAGCTCATCACTGACTATGTTTCATCCCATGCTCAGTCTGAGAAAATGTTCTTTTTTTTTCCTTTTTGTGATAGGGAAGCGTAAGATACATTTGTGGGATAAAAATGGGAATGAAAAGAGAAACAAGGAGAAGAAAATAAAGTAGCTGAATAGTCTAAGTGAAGGCACAGAGAAAGCAAAACTAGAAACTCAATGAACCCAGCGTTTCTCAGCCTCTTGTTTTCGATCAGCTCCATCTCTGGGGAGAGGCCTTACTGTAATAACAGCTTTGACCTCTTTCTTTTAGTAAACCATTTGTCTTAAACTTACAAATATACATTCTCACTGTCAAAAGCAGAATAAACCACCCCAGGGCATGTACAGGTCCATAGCTAGGAACATCTCAAGAGGAAAAAAAGCCGAATTTCCAGGGGAGATGCTAAGCCTTCTCCCACGGCATGGGAGGATGAACAAAAGGAGCCCGCTCCAAGCCGTGGGGGAACTGATCACAGGGCAGCGCCTGCTTCTTCATCTTCTGCAGCAGGGTCCTGCGAACAGCCTTCCTCACCTCTTCTTCATCCTGCCATGCCGCAGCGATGTGCTTTGTCTGCCACCAGCTCCATTCCCTGGGTAAAAAAAGTAGCTCTCCAAGCGTGGTCCCCTACGGGAGCTTGCACTGTGCTAACTGGATTCGGTGCTGGAGAAACCTTAGGGAGATGTGGAGGGAGTCGAGGTATGTAGGAAGGCTCCACGCTTTGCAGAAGTGGGTCCCCCACGGACTCGCTGTTCCTAAGCACAGCTGTTGAAAAGTGACATTAATATTGAAAAATTGCAGTGGTGTCTTTTGGACAAAAAGCTGCAGTTGTGTTATAGTACCTGCCCTCTAAATGACACCTTTTGCTTAATATTTCAAAACCATAGCAGAAATAATAATGCTATCTCCTTACAGATTATTACAGCTGCTAACCAGCATCCCAAATTAACTGAGAGTAGGTGCTGTTTTGCTTTTATCCGGGTTTAACAAAAAGGTGCTAGGAAATAACACCATCCAAATCGTCTGTGCTGATAATTTTAGGTGCACTTTAATTAGAACTTTGTTTTTTAAGACTTGTAAGATTCCTCCCTACTCTTTCCTAATAAAATGTGCGTGGCAATACTTGTATTTACAACATCAGCTGCAAAAAGCTTAGCAGTAGTTGCTCGACACTATTTCAGCCTCCACTTAAAAAAAAAACAATAACAAACAGATAACAACCCCCTCCAACAAGACCTGCTGTATGTTAATGTGAGGGTTAGAAACCGTCTATTTGTGGGTTTGAGTGTTATTTTATTCAGCAGACTATGAATTAATTTGTTGCTTACAGAAGATTGGGTAAGAAATGCACAAAAGCCAGGCCACTTATCACATTCACTCATCTCCATGTGTTGCATGTATGCATGTTCAGGTTTGCAGGAAGCTGTGCCCCAAAAATGGCTCCTGATAGCTTTTCCAGGTGCACAGGGCTGTGTAGGTACCCTACTTCTAGTCAGCTCAGGGTGGTACTCACCAAAGGTGCTTATAGCCACCCCCAGGCCATTCCTTACCATTTCTGTTGACTCTTAGAAAATCTTTTATTGAGGAAAAACAGAGGGAAGGAAGAAGATATTTAAATCAACACCTGATGTCATATATTTATGCTTATGTAACAGGCCAACAAACAAAAAAAACCCAACCCTGTCTAGTCATCCAGACATCCTGAAAGACAGTCATATTTGCTGATTTATTGTAACGTTTATGAGGTGAATAGTTAGTGGAAAGGTAAGCTTCAAACTAAGAAGTCATTCCTGTTTCTGGGAGCTTTCCGAAGACATATGGATCTAGTAGAAACAACTCAACTCATCATAAAGGTTTTGAAGCCCATCAAGAAACTTAATCACGCTACAGCTTCAGTGCCTTCCTTTGCGCAAAAATTACATTTAAGCTCCAGCATGAATTATTAAACCTCCTTATAATGGTTGTGGTTAATCTTCTACCAGCTAATCACTTTCAAGCCATACCACCTTACTGCGCGTATAATTTTAAGAATGGCTCCTCTTTGCATCCTATCCCATCACTAAAATCTATGTGCCCAATACCCTCACAACTTCGGGAGCTTTGTGTAAATGTTAGGCTGTTTTTCTAACAAAACCAGCTTTTTTTCTCTGCAACGTAAGCCATGGTTCGGCAATATCAGCTTATGGCTCTTGGTGCAAAAAGGGGTACTGAAACCAGTCATGTAAAGGACATGCTGGTTGGTGGCAGTGGCTGGGAGGGCAGTGCGGTAACTGTGTCAAGCTCTTCAAACTGAGGATGCTAAAGCATTTGATGAACTTTTACCCTCAAAGTCTGAGGTTGACTGAACTTCTCTTTTGCTCCCTACTGCATTTAATCCCCATTTGGCTTTGGCCAGTGCTAGGCAGAAAGAATGAGTTATCTTACTGCTCCCCCGTTGTGCTATTTGGCTGCACCGATACCTCGTGACTCTTCTCTAATGCCTAGCAAAGTTCCCTCTCATTATGATCCCAGTCTAATTTCACAGAGGAGACAGCTCACTCATCAAAAGTTCTGGAAAACTAAAGATTTCTGCGCCCTGTGGGAATGCTCAGAGCCTTGCATCAGTGGCTATGAGAGCTTATAGCTGCTGTGCAGTCCTCTTAGCCCCAAGAACTGGTGAGGGTTGAACGTGCTACACCTGATAGGATCTTTCCATAGCAGAGACAGAGCCATCACCCAGGAGGGTACCAGCCAGTGTTTTGCTCTGTGAAAATATTTCCAATTACTTCAGTGAGACTTAGATTCAGTCCTCGACTCCCAGCTTCTGTACATTTATCTCTTTGATGGGTTTAGGACTTAAATGTGGCTGGCATATGGATTTTGTTCTTTTTGTTTTAAGCGGGTGGTTTCTATTAAAATATTTTTGTTGGTTTTTTCTATAATGTTTTTATTGTACAGCAACCCACCATGTCTCAATGGGGAAGCATTTTATATGTTCAGGCTTATTAGCAATACTTATTATTATTTCAAAAGGTTGGATTAGCTCATTTGTAATCTAAAGACACAAAGGTATTATGTGCTTTGTTTTCCCTAAACTTTAGATTACGAGAACAGAAGACGAATAGTGAACCGGATCCTGAAAAGTCAGCCTTAGTATTATTATGCATAAATAGCAGTATTTATGCAAAAAATAGTGTAATTATGTATAAATAAATAAAATCTGCCCTGAAATGAACGCCATCAATAGCATAATAACAGAGAGAACGTTTGAAACCTGGGCCCTGTTGTGCTAGGCAAAGGGAGGACGTAGCCCTTGTTCCTAAAAGGGTTTCAGGGTTTTGAAGAGACAAATGGAGAGACACCAATTCCAGGTCTTGCTGGTCACTTTGACACAGGACCTGGCACAGGCCTGCATCACGAATTTGGGTTGCGTTTCGTCCTCGTTCGTGGCAAGGGATGTTGAGTGCTGGGGAGGAGGAAGGGAGAACTTCTCCTGGTTTGGTACGTTGGGAGTCCTCACAAATGTAGTCTCCACACCCAAAAGAAGAAAGAAATTTTCTTCATCTCAGGTGTGATCATTTCCAGAAGAAGATCTAGGAACTCAAAGGGACTCTTGATATTACACAATTTTAAGCCTTTCATCAGCTACCATTCAGATGGTTTGAACAACCTTTTGTGTCCCTCATTTTCCTCGTTCTTTTAGAACAAGTAGCCAGTCATGGAAAGACAGAGTCTCCTCTAAGCAGGATGCTAATGCTGTTTGCCTACAACTCCTGAAGGAGTGCTTTTGTTATCAATCATAATGACAAGAGCACTTAACTTGGCTACTCTTAAGAGAAGTCCCTGGCTTTTTCAGCCTTCCGTTTTGTGCTGCAGATGGACAAGATCAGAAATAACTTAACGTTACAGATGAGAAATTATCAAATAGGGTGGATAATTGGGGAAGCTGGGTGTGATTGTCAAAACTGATCTTTATATCTTTCAAAATTGTTTCATGTAACAGACTTGTAAATCTTTTTATCTGTATTTTTAACATTATTCTATTTTTATACCATTTTTATAGTTTTAATATGGCATAAAAAGCGACTTCTTTTTTTTTTTTGCTCTGCTATGCTTTGCTTTGCTTTGTGAAAAGCCAAGCCAAGACCTAAACATGGAAACCCAATCCTGAGTGAACTCAATAGAAGAAAATGTCAGATATTCAGATTTTTTTCGGTTCATTTTCATTATGAACCAAATCCTCAAGTGTCTCTGCAGGCAGAAATGATTAGTGTTCTATTCTTAGGATGAATGGAGTCTAACTGACAAAGAATTAGGCTTTCACGAAGTTTGACAGCAGCTTTTTTGTTGACCTATACATAATGTACCTTCTTAAAAGAAGAAATTAGTTTTTAAGTTCCGCTTAAAACAAATGATTATGCAAAATTATATTATACCCGTTCAATTCATTAAAAAATTATGTTGTGGGGGATTTCTAGAGACACTTTTACTGGCATGGTGACAGTCAAGCTTAACTGTAAAATAGCTGCCATACTTGTCCCATTGCACCATGACATGGCTGCTATTTTATGCTAGAAGAGGTAAACAGATATCAGTAAAAATATTGCACTGTAATCTAAAACACCAACATAGTGATTGGGTCTCCCTGTAAATTTTCATTTTGTTAATTTATCAGCATGATGTAAAGAAGGGTATGTGACTGAAATGCGTGTATTTTGTTTTACTTAAATTTGCCATCTTTCAGTTCTGGAATGCAAATTCTGGTGTATAAACTCTACTCAGATATTTTATTCACATCCAAGAAAGCAGTAACTTCTCTGAGCAATCTCAGGGTTGCTTTTCCAAATATAGGCTGAAAATTTCATGTGAATAACTTTTTTGCAATATTATCAATGTTGTGAGATCATTCTCTGCCATCTTACTACAATGCTTTGGAGTCCTTCTGAGACACAGAAATGAAGGCACAAGGAAAAAAAGGTGAACAAAATGTTTTGAAGTTGAAAGTTTCATCCTGAGTTTCTGTAAAGGTTTACATCAGTTCTTAATTTATCTTTTGCTGATCCATGCTATATACATTAAGAATATCAATGCATTGAAGCTACTATATCAGTGTGTCTGTATTGAGTTGAATCAGAAAAAAATACAGAATAAGTAGCTGCTACACAAACTGCCACTCAGTTGTAAGAAAAATGGTCTAGGCAGAAGATTTAACAGCAAATAATAAGAAAGGGATAAAACAGGCCATCTGAAATAAATGAGACTAGCAGCATGCTCTGATGGCAGTCACTGAGACATTCCAGTGGATCTCCTCCAGGATGAATTTCTACAACTGAAGAGTCTCAAGCAAGAAAGATCTGCCTTGGGGCTAAGTCTGAACAAACCCAATGACTGCGAGCACGTTGGCCCCAGCTGACCAGAACTGCTGCCTGCAGTTCAAAAGTGTTATAAAATGAAAACTCTCAGAGCCCTTGGCTAGAAAGATCTTCCAGATTAATATTTGGCCTTGGCATTCAAAAACTTTTGGGCCTTTCTTTTCTGCTTCCAAGGGATGCCTCTTGCTGCACTTGAAGAGCTTGCTCCCACTGAAATCAATGGCAAAACTCTTACTGGCTTTAATCGGAGCAGGGTCGGTACGGCAACTCTTCTGTCTCTGACACGCAATTCAGATCCTGTTCCTCTTCTGTAAAATAATATCTGCACTTGTTAATAACCCTACTTAAGGAAGGTACTTGCAGAGGAAAATATCTAATTTCTGAAGGTGGCAGGATTGGTTCCAAATCAATCTTTTAATTTTAAATGTTTTAGGGTTTTTTCCCCTTCTTTAAGGATTTGATGGCATGAATCCATATTCTGGGTGGCAGGAGAAGACAAGCCCTCACTTCTGTCCATTAGCCCTTCTGCCCCTGCGTTTCTCTTTTCTTGAAACCCTTTCAGATTCCTATCCACTCAGTTAAGTCTAGCTGTATGGGTCACAGCATCATTATTATTCCTCATTCTTCTTTTAAAGGCTAACAATTTTTACAAAGACTTTAATGGGTTTTCCAGCTATGTTATCCTGGTGAGCACCTTTGAAGTCACTTAGTCCCAGAGCCAGATATTTAGGAGTCTAACTCCACTGTTACTCTAAATCCTGTTGAAATCAAATGCAAGTTAGGTTCTTGCATGATTTTTCAGATCACGTCCTTACCTCAAATGAAAATGTTAGGCTGTTTCCCAACATACTTACTGACATGCTTCACATCAGCTTTTCAAAAAATGCATGTATCTGATGGGAAATGAGTGTAAGGGATGGCTTAGGATATTGCAGTAGCAAAGTAGAGTCACAATCCTGCAGAGAGGAACCAGACAGAAAGAAGAAACCAATGTATAGTCAGGTTTCTTTTCTGCTCACCAAATAAATCCTCTTTCAGCTAGAAAAAATCTCTCTGGCCCTGAAGGACATTCAAGAGCAGGGAAAAAATCGTTCTCAGTGCTATTACTTCTTTACCCTAGGTATCATGCCCATGAAGAGTTGGAATGGCCAGGCAGGAGCCGAGGGAAAGTGAAGCCAACCCTCCGCTCCCCAACACGCTCCCCGGCTCTGGACGAGCCAAAGGAAAGTGTACGCGCTGTACCAGAGCACAGCCATCCTCCTCTTCCTCCCCCACGCTCAGGTGGCCCTGAGCCTCAATACAGGTTTGCTGTTCGGCTTATCACCAGCTTGGGCTTTGTTTCTTTTGAGTCCCGATTTGCCAGCTCTGTGCGATGCAGTATTCTCAGGGAATTAAGCCTGAACTTATTACAGTCAGGGTGTTTTTTAAATTCGGTCATATTTAGAAAAATTTAGTTTAAACAAATTTAGTAAAAACGTTTAGTAAAAAAATTTTTTTAGTAAAACTTAGTAATTTTTGAGTGAGAGTCACAGAAGGGCATGACTTATAGTCCTAGCTATAAGGAATCAAGCCGTAAAAGAAAATCCTGACACCCTTGGTGAACGAAGACCTGCTCTGCTCCATCTGGGAGCACTGTGAGCCTCCTGACCACTTTCAAAAGCCTTGCCTTTGTGCACAGTGATTTTCATAAAACATGTATTTCTCCTCATACTTTTTAGCATAATCACATCGCTGTGCTGTTTCTACACAGCTGCAGCTGCTTCTTGAGTAAGGTGCAATTGAACACGAGCCAGGCTGGCAGAATTGGGCCCTCAGTGAAGAGAGAGAAAGGGAAGGTTGCAGGTTCCATGCCGTTAATCTGTCCGGACAGGGAAGCAAAGAGGCAGAGTTCGGCCCTTCTAGACTTAGGTCCAGGGCAGCCGTGCTATCTGCATGCCATTGCTAGGCGGTGGGATTGCATCCATCCAGCCTGCTTGTGTGGCTTCTTGCATTGTCCACATCTGTGAGAACATCCAAAGTAGATAAGTAGGAAAACTGGCAACAAACACTCACCCCCAGCGATACACTGACGTTGGTTGCAGCGTTGCTCATCCGAGGGGCATATCTCCTGTTCACAAACGTGATGACAGATCCTGGCTTGTTTTCTGCCCAGCTCACTTTTGGAGGCGAAAGAGCGCATGGGCAGGGAGATGTTAAGTAAAGTGGGTTGAGATGCACCAGCTGGGAGCAGCCCTTGCTTCAGGAGCATCTCAGGAGTCTCTGAACACCCACAAAGTCCAAGGGCTGCAGCCCTGGGCAGATCTTTACGTGGGATTTGCTAAGAGAAAGAGGGTTTCTAGCTTCTACCTCTGTCCTGGCCACCACAAGGCTGGGAACCAGCCAAGCAGATCTTCCCGAGGAGCAAGGGGGCTGCTCCTGCCACTTCAGTCCTAAGTGGCAATACCCACGTGAGTGAATTAAAAAGTAATAAGTTCAACGAGTTTGACACAATCTATGGATTCAGAAGTAATTAACAAGGATAATTAACTTTAAAAGGGAAACCAGATGATTTGTAAGGAAAAAGTGGAGAACAGATTCAGCGTTATTTATCCAGCTGATCCACTTAAATAGATTAGCTTAAACTTTTGTTACCGAGGTACTGTACCAGTATCAAGCACATCTGCTTTTTCCCTGTCCCTGCCCCTGGTTTTAGATCACACTTGTGTCTACACGATTTTAGGAAAGCACCTGAGCATTTCCCAAAAATCAATCATTCACCGAACAACTATTAACTGAACCTGTAGCTGAAGTAACTGATGTATAGGTTCATTAAAGAAATCATTTAACAATCTGATTGTTGATCCAGTCATTACGTTAACTTTGTACTGTTACCACGGCTGGCAAGATGTTAGTGTCTGAAATCCGTGTTCAGGCAGAGGATTTGCCTTCTTTTCATAGTTTTATTTGTATGATGGCTATATGGATAGATCCTTGTTATGGACCAATATTCATCTGGGTTCTCTTTTATATCCCACCTCCAAGTTTCTGGAAAGGCAAAATTCTCTTTTGTGGCTTTTTTCCCATACAAGAAATCCTCTAAAGTTCCTCATAGTGGTCTTACCAGTTTCCTAATTGAATGCTAAGAATATCTAGAAGCACAAAAAAAAAAGATCCAGAATCTCTTTTTTTTAACAACCTCCTGTCTGTTTCTACAGCCAACGTTTTCTGATTGAGGTACAGTCCTCTAATCATGTCTGAGATGATGAAATTTTGTGCAGCCTATTTGCGGCATCACCAGAACCCTTATTGCCTTGATTTCTATTCCCCTCAAAATGTGTTTCAGATTCGGCATGTCTCTGCCCCTCCTTCACTCCATTTTGCTGCTATCTGTGGCTGCTCTTGGACCTTTGAAAGCTAACACTGAAATGTTACATAAAAACACTGTTTCGTCCGATTTTCATCTCTACTCCGTTTCATTATTTTAAATAGTATTATTTTGGTGAAAAGTGGCTTTTTGAAAAATTCTGCCTCGGTGCTTTTTTTTTTTTCTCCATAGCTGCTTTTATTTAATCCAGTGTGTAGATGTTATGTAGGCTGATTATGGCCTCAGAAATATTCATAAGAAATTTTCCTGAAATTAATGGGAATTGTGGAGGAGGCAAAATTTGATGATTTCCTTTTCTTAGGCTATGCTCCTTAGGGCAGTTCACATTTTTTATAGTGTGCAGCCAACGCGGGTGACAATATCAGATGGAAAATGAAGCAAGTGCCAGATATTTTCCATCTCAGTTAATAAGCCCCCTGCTCTGTGTCAGACTGAAGCTTATACCGAGGGCAGGCAAGGATTTTATTTTATGCTGGAAATGTACTTCTAGTGTTCTTTTAAAAAAAGAATTTTATGAGCCATTCAGTCTTCATATTTTTAATCCTTAAGTTCTTGCAAAGACTACTAGCCATTCAGGGCCAAATGTTGAGCGATTGCATAGTATGAAAACAAGTCCAGCTCAGAAAAAGTACAGCAGAGCAAAACCATTTGGCTTTGGACCCTCTGTCACTAGTTGGTTTAGGGACCCTGAGTGCGATTTAAGGTACTGAAAGATGGCCAGTGCAATAATTCAAGATTTGAATTCAAGATTTGAATTCAAGATTTGATGTTACTTGTTCGGTGAAACTGTGGGTATTTCATGGTGTTTTACAAGACTGTTTTACATACAAAATAATGATATATATGCAAAACCTATATCCCATGACAAAGTTTCTGACTCACTGAGTTTTACACTGTTTCCTGTTAAGAAATGCTTCCTTTGTGCATGTCAACAGTGCTTTCAGTTATTACGTTCAGTTTGCTTTTACAGGCTTCAAAAATAGCTTCTCATTTTTTTGCCTTTCGCTTTCTCCATACTTTTTCTTAATTTATTGATATGGTAGTTATCTACTTTGGAAACAATATGTAATAATATAAATTATATTTTTAATTTGTCAAATGTATCGGACATATGCTTTCTGTTGATTTGTCCAATATGACACCCATCATATGGTACGTTAATAAAAATCATATCTCACAGGCTGGTGCAAGTGCCCTTTATTCTTGCTTGCTACGGACATTAGAGGGAAAAGCACTGCAAGGCTCAGATAAAAATTTCAACAAGACTTTGGTTCTCTACTGGCTTCTCTTCTTTTCACTACTGCTGACTCTTTTGGTTTTGGGTTTTTTTTCTTTCTTTCTTTCTGTATTTTTTTGTGCATTTACTACTTGTGTAAAGTGCTGGATTAAGAGGTCTGGTGTATCTATCTACTACTCTTTTCAGGAAAATACAGGAATCTGACTTCAGATATGCTAAAGCCAGATGTAAGTCCTTTTTTTCATCACTTTTTTTCCCAACAACAACAGTGAGTAGGTCCCTGTCTAGTTCTTGACAAGACTATAGATGCCTATGGGTAGTTTTTAGCAGACAATGGACAAACAATTTTTTTTATGTAGACTGGCCCAGATCTGCTCAAGACAGTTGGATTATTTACATTTTCAGTTTGGCTGAGAGAGACAATTTTGAGAGAAAGAGTATATTTCATTACAGCCCATTTGCTGTAACGAATCACACATGACATTACAAATACTGCTGGACACTTCCAAATATATAGTGCGTTTCTACAGAGAGTAGAGACGTTTTCAGTGAAAAACCCCTCTGACCCATTCAGGCAGACAAGGTCCTTTGAACTTCCAAGATTCTTGGGTCTGGATCTCTAATACGTAGACTTTTGGTATTTGTGGTGGTTTTTTTTTACTTTACGCCAGTATCAGGTGCAAGAATGACAGTACTTGAATATCCTGAGTTACAGCAGGAAATGTTAGAGCTTTTCGCTAATACAAGTCCCCAGGTATGTATGCTTCCTTTCTGTGTGTGTTTTTAAAGGCTTTGATGTCTGAGATTTGTCTAACCAGAATGTTGTGCATGGGGCACAAAGACCAGCTACTAAAAACATGTCCAAGATGCAGGCGGGTTAACATTCAGTTTAAGTTAATTTATAGTGCATATCAGAAAGGAAAAACTTAGGAAGCATCATTGTGCAGATTAATGTTTTACTTACTGTGCAAAGTACTTATTGTAACAAAGATGGGATCTATGAATATTTGAAAAGTTAATATTATTACAGCAGTAACAGAATGCAAGTTAACAAATACAGGTTGTCATCCTCACAGCCAAGCACACAAATTTTCCAGTACCCAAACAGCTTTGAGATTGCAGCTAAGACTATACAAGGTATTTTCTCTGCCTGTTTGCCAAAGTTCACATTACTCAGTAGTCTGGCTTAGCCTGCAGCATTGTAATAGCTGATGATGGTATGGATGAATGAATTTGTTAAATTCTCCATTGCCTTTCTGAGTAAGTTTGCCTACAAGGCTTTAACATGGATTCATCAAATACATATTACAAAAGCAGCGTGGGACTTGAATGCTCAATTGTAGCTGATCTGATACAGATGAATCTTATACACGAGGAAACCTTAGTGCTCTTTCATTTTTCATACATTAACTTTAAAGTAAGCAGTAGGAAAATGTCAAAGAAAATAAAGAAGGCAAAATAAGGTACTTAAGGCTTAAGAAGTTAGCTTTTTTTCAAAGTGGTACATGGGTGGTACGGTATAAATTCCTGTTTGTGAATAAGATTTGTGTATGCCTCCCATGTACCATTTTGAAAAAATACTCTTAGTCTGAGAACATTTGTATTTGTCTTTCATTAAGAAAATGTAACTCAGTGAGTCACCTATTGAAAAGAGGGCTACAGAACCACTACTGTCAAAGCCCAGGATTGTTGAAAAGAGGGACCGTATGTGTGAAATATCACAATTGCAAACTGCGGAATAATGTTTCTTGCTTTCTCTCTCAATTTAAAATATAGATATCTGTGCTTAAACTGTTATCTCATTATTGATATTATTATTATCAGTCTTATAATTATCATTTATTTATTTGTACAGCTCTGCAGCTTGCTAGGTATTTTACATGTGGATGAAATGCACATTATCTGCCCTAGATGACATGCTATTTTTCTTCTCTGTTATTATTTTTCAGATTATTCCACGAGTCACAGTCTGTAGTTACTGTATGCCATTAGCTAAAATTTCAAATATCGTAAACATGGAATTAAGATTTCAGTCAGAAAGAAAAAGATGAGGTACGGTTGAGTCAGAAACTGTTTGTCTCTTTGCAGATAAACACCTTAATAATTAGCATTTAGAGGAAAGAACAAAGAGCTCAGAACTAGACTTTAATGTTTAATCACTTGTTATACACAAAATGCATTGTTTAAACTGAATTTTAAAAAGTGTTGGTGTTCAAGGGTGAGGTGGATACTTGCTCAACTCAACTGCACAAAAAGCAAGCTTAGCTTCGGGAACTGGCCCCAAAGGGAAAAAAATGAATCGGCAAAGGGAGGTGAGAAGAGAGTGAACCATTGATTCTGCTGCCCAAAGCACCGCTAAGAAACCTGATTTGTTGTAGGATGACATGTAGTTTGTGGACTGCTGCAATTCTCTTCCCATCAGTCCCAAATGGCACCTGCGACCTGAATTACGTCTTGTTAGTTGCAAACTAGCTCCTACTGTGTCCTTTAGCAACAGGACCAGGTAGAGCCCCTTATCGGGGACCTATAGCAGAGTTCAGCCCGAGGGACAGGGACAACCCACCAAATTATTTTTACCTCCTTGAGAAAGTACAGAAACACAGGTGCATGCCCACTTAGCGGACTTGCTGTTAGGACCTATTTGTTAGGATCTATAGGATCTAACCTATCAATTCTAATGATTTTTTTCTCTATTAGGGATTTGGGGATTTTGTTCTATTTTGTTTTGGTTTTCTGTGCATCATCAACATAGTTTGTGACACTTAAGTCATAATCAGTTATTCTTGTGCAACATATTTTAAAGGTACCATAGTTGCAGCACAATGCTATTATTACTTTTCCTTTCTTACTGCCTCCAGAATGGGACTGCCTCACACATAAAAAATGCCAAACCCTTGTCTTCTGGATCTCAGATAACGTTTTTTTTGGCTGACAGTTTAAATTACCACCATTTTACTTCTTATCTACATATACCTCTTAGCTATATACACTTGATATTGGAATCTATATGCAAAGAATGTTACTATTGTAAAAATGTTGCTATTAAGTATTATGCTAAGTTGGAATTTAAATTGCACTAGAAAAAATATATAGCAAGCCTAAACCAGTATCTTCGTAGGAAACAAAAAAAATCAACTGTTTTATGGCAGGTGATGTCTGGGAAGACAAAAGCTGCACCAAAGTGACACCACAGTAACTTGTTTTCTAATCTAAGACTTTTATGAGAGTTTTCAGAGCTACAGCCCGGCTACATCACTCACAAGGGGTGATCAGAGCATGGCTTGTTAGTATCTGTGGTATAATGAGATCATCTCACACCATAGCTCCCAAGAAGACCTGCCCCATGGCTGGGTAGTGAGGAGACGCCTATGTAATCCTTGCACCTGCAGAGCCTCCCTAACCCTATTTGCTTGAGACAGGCTTCAAACTGAAGCAGCACGAGTCCCATCCTAAAAGCTAAAGAGGTGCACAGCTCTGTAATCCCTGCTAGAGACAATTCCCATCTCCCTGCTTTGCAGTAGCCGCATGGGGCTAGTGGGGGACAGAAGATCATCCATAACAAAGGTACACAAACCATACCTCACTGCTTAGGATTCTCTACACAAGCATGGGGACTCTACAGGCTAATACAGGCATACATTTTCAGTCTTCGCCCTGATTAAGAGTTGCACAAAAAACAATGGGAAATAATGGCAAGTGTTTGGCCATAGTAAACCCTTGGAATGTCTCATTACTGTATGGCAGAACAGATGCAAATCTCTTATATTTATAAGGTATGGAACTTTTCTGTACCCTAGAATACTTCTCTGTGGTGGCTGGAAATAAAATATTTGCCTGTTGTACAGGAAGGTTCTCATCAGTATACTTGAGAAGTCAATGCAAAGACCCTTTGGGGCCTAACTTAGTTCCAGCGCACAGATGTCCACCATCTCATCACTACGTGAGTCAGTCCTTTCAGCAGTACAAGATAATACTCATACACAGAAACAGTATTTAAAAACAAGTAAATATAATTCATAACAAAGCCTGAGTTATGATATAAAATTAAGCTGAGGCAATAAAATCTTAGTTTGTCCCTACATACTCATCAAAAGAACATTACTGTATTCTATTTAAAAGCATGAGATATGGAATAAATAGTCAAATATTTATGTCAAATGTTTAAAGAAGGAAAACCTCTTCTAATACTTTTTAATTTATATGTTTTCTTTTCACTAGTCCTTTAAAAATAGTAACCACAGATTTTGTAGTCTGTCTGGACACAGAAGATTTATTAATACTTATAAATGTGAAGAGGTTTCTATTACTGTATTCACTATTGCGTTTAGTTTTGTTAAGTCGGCTATTCTGTAGGTCAGATTTCAGGAAAGGCAAATATCTTTGCCCACAATTTCTCTGTTTTCAATAGTTATTGCTGTTTTTGTAGGGTGGGGGAATAGCAACTTCACAAGACCTTCCCCACGGCTCAGTAGGTAGTTTCCCATCCACAGTCTCATAGTTCAGAGCAGCTTTTTCGGTCTGCCTGTGAAGTCTGCTTCAAGATGTTGGTCTTGAAGGATAGTGGAAGACATGCTAAAGAGACAAATTTCTTATACAAAATACACTAGTTCACCATAGGGTGATATAACATAGTCTAGCCAAATTGTCTTCGTTATATACTTTACTTGTAAGTGACATCCTTTCACTCAATAAATACATAGAGATACTATATTACCCAGTCTTCAATTATGTATAGCAGTATTTCCAAATAGTAGAGGCATGTTCTGTTCGTAGTCATTTATACCATGAGGAGAGAAACCGTAAATCCTTTTACTGACTTTTACAGGAGTTGGATTCAAATCGGTGGTGTAGTTGCAGCTAAATTGCTTTCATAGGATAGAAATATTCTGCCGGAGGACTTTGAAATTGCTGTGTTCATACAGATGTCAAAGCCATAGTAAGGCAGGTCCCTTTGACCAGATGTCAGAACACCTTTTTACCAGGCGGCTGTGTCATCTATTCTCCAAAAGTGTAATTTGTTTTAGAGAAAAGTTATTTCTAAAAGTTTTATTGGCATAATAAAAGCAGTTTATCACATAATTCTGTAATTTATCATATGCACAGCAGTGTTTGATGAATATATATTTTCTTGCCAAATACTTGTATTCTTGCCAAAGTTTTACAGTTAATTAGATATTTGGCTTTATTCATTGGCTTCAATAAAGTTACCCCAAAGATGAAATTGGCCCAATGTTTATGAAATGCTAAATAAGAGCTAAGTAAAATGTTTCCTAATTAGGTGGGGAGGGAGGTGTCTTGTGGGCTAAGTTCTACTATTAATTAGACAGAAAATATCAAACTCACTTTTGTATTATGAACCTGACTCAGATTAGTACCAGGGCTCAAGAAGCATTCCTTGATTTTCTGTGAGCTGTGTCCATTTTATTTTCATTTTCCAAACCAGAACACATCACTTTTTAATTATATTTATTTTTTCTCCTAATTCCTCATTTTTTTAATTTAATGTAAAACTCCATTTTAAAAAAGTGAAATGTTTGGGAAATTTTAGAGGCGAAGAATTGAAATGGAATGACTTGAACTCGCTGCTTTGAAAAAAAGCTGAATTAGAAAAGCAGATTCTGTTTCTGGCATGGAGGGGGCATAATGTTATTTGAGCAGAGCTTTGGAATAAGGAAATAAAATGGCAAAGGGCAGGAGAAGAAAAATTTAAAGTTTTTGTATAACAACCATTGTTTACTTTAAATGCAAAGGATATTCTTTTGAACTGAATATTGTGTTAAGTGTTAAGCCAAAACCAAAATTATATGAATGGAAAGAAAGCAAAGACTTTGACTCCCTGATGAATTTTTTAAATTCCTGTGGAAAGTTTGATGGCCTGTCTTTCTCGTTATAAATAAACTACAGTGGTTTTAAGACATGTGTTGAGTCTTGGTTTATTTAATTCAGAATAGCCAGAAAAAAGAGACCCAGTAGGTACTACACAATATATTGACAGTTAAAGTAAATTGTGGCCAGCATAATACAGCTAGCTGCTTATGCTAGAGAGATAGAGATGTTTACATATTTCTACAAAGGAAGCTTGTGTGTATATGGCATTTTTTTAGCAACTCAGGTGGAGATATGCCGTATGTTGCTTGGAGCTCTTACATCCCAATGATGGTTCGCAGTGAAGAAAGATGGTCATAGCAGATCAAGTCCTCTGCTTTGTGTGGTTGTTGTTTGTTGGGGTTTTTCCTTGTCCCTTGGTGCCTTTTTTCTTTAAATCATAAGACCACTGAAGTAAAAGGCAAAAATTTTCTTCATTTCAACATGGTCAAATTGCCGTGCTGGTGTCATCAGCTTTGGTGTCAGTGCAGAGTGAGCTGTGTGCTTTGTAACATAGAGACAGCTCAGAAATACAGGTTCTCTACATTTTTTCTGTTCTTTTAGCAGTTAAATGATATTTACCTACCTAATATTCTACTACCCATTATTTTTATTCTTCATTTGCTCAATGGGTGTCCTTGCCTTTTAGCTTTCCTATGTCTTTCCTGGATGGTTGAAAGTATTGTCTGATGCCTTTAGGGGACTGGAGCTTGGGGATTTTGGAGAGTGTGTCAGAAAATGAACCCTAAAAGGAAGGACTGTACATACCTCCTGTGGGTGGACAGGTGGGAGTGAGGACCATGGGGTCAAGAAGGAGAGCTTTGACTCCATCTCCCATAGTTGCTAATGAAACATCTTCTAGCGATGCCGCTCAACCCAGTTCAGGTTGTCCTACCCCCAGCCTCTGAGGCTCCATGTGTGCCCACCTGAACCCTGCCGCTCCGCTGCCATACGGCTCTGTGCAGCCACGCAGTCATGCAGCTGAACCAGTTCCTCAATACAGCTCTCCTCGCAGCTGCACAAACAGCTGCATGGCCACGGGGGAGGCAGCGACACGGGCCAGCGTGGGACGGTGGCCGGGACCACCAGCAGAAACGTACATCCTTGTTTGGGAGGCAGGGTGGTTGATGCAACGTGCAAGCTGTGGTGAAGCAAGCAGGGCAAAACAGTGTGAAACAAGGGATGAGCATGATCTAACATCCCTATCGCAGACACAGTTTGTCAGCAAAAGCCTGTTCTGAAGAATTTTACACAAAACTCTTTGCTGAGGCTGTACTTTTAAGCCTAATTGAGATCTTGGGCCTTACTGGCTTCCTCCTAATAAATCCTGGCACCTTTGGTGTTGCTCCTTAAGCATGGTTACCACTGACCAAAGTATTTTCTCCATTATGCACTTTCTTGGAGAAGAGGAGAGAATAACATTGGAAATGCAATGCAGAAACAAAAGGTCTTTTCTGACAATTGGTAACAAGACGTTGGGACATGAGGGTTGGTCTCACTAGCAGAAGAAAAGCAGTGACAGAGAGACCCTAGCCATTCATTTTTGGCTGTGTTATTCACAGTACGTCTATAAACTTTGCCTTCATTGAACTAGTTCTTTGGAGGGACAGCTCTGCTTTGATTATCCAGCGTGTACTGACTCTCCTCCCTTCACTTTTCCTTTGGATTTGTTGCGCACCTCATCATGGGATGATGTTAGCTGTTTGTCCCACCAGCTGTGGTGCTTTGAACATCTATTTTACAGTTTTGCCAAGGACGACGCACTTTTTCAATGAGGCAGTGGCCTTATGGAGTCTTGGATTTTGCAAAGTATATGTCCCCACTCGTGTACCAAAACAGGGATCCTCCCTTTTTCGTCATGTACCACTGAACACCACCCAAGGCTGCTTCATGGAGAGGGCTCTTTTCCCAACAGCTTGCCAGGGAAAAAATATAATTAAGATTCATAGGATTGGGTTTGGCTTCCTACAGAGGGACAATATGACCCATACCACATGGATGGCCCATAGGAGCAACTGCAGCTCCAGGGCCACAGCAGTGGCTTAAGAGTGCCTCTGGAAGAAGGTTATTCTTCCTCCCCTTTCCCTGCAGAGCAGACAGAGGAGCAAACAGCCTGTGCTGGTGGATTTGCCCCTAGAAGCATCTAGCTCCTCTGTGATTGACAGTGATAGCACACGTACTTTGAAAGCTCTAATGTTGATGATTAAGCCTTAATAAAAGCAAATAAGGTGGTGTCTGTGTGTACCCCAGTCAGCCAAGCAGATATCTACCTGGCATCTTGTAAATTAATCTGGGTGTTTATGCTGTAGATCATGATGAACGTGTTGCTATAGCAACCTACATTTCTTTCATTTTTTTGCTGCTAATTATCCTAACATCACCACCAGCTACTAAATCTTTGAATTCCTAATGAACGCGTGTGGAAGGCAGTTTCTTGATATATCTTTCTTACTATATCAGCAGGATGAGATAATTAAAGATTAATGGATATTGATTATTTAGGGTTTATTGGAGCCTGTCATTCTAATACACATGTGCCTGGGCACCCAGAGGATCTGCCTGATTGTGCTTGGCTCGTTCTGCCAATCTGCTCCAATTGTTGGCGAAATCGTGCTAAGAGAGTGCACTTTCTGTCAGATGCTCAACACACTGCTCCCACAGACTTCAAGCCTTTGCCAGCCTGGGATTCAGGTCCCTGAGTTCAGCTCTCCTCACTGGCAGAGTTGTCACAACACCTATGAGTACAACTCGTTTTTCTGATGGTTTTTTTGGGGGGTTGTTTTTTTTTGGGGGGGGAAGGGTGGTGGGTGTTGTTGATTTTTTTGTTTTGTTTTCTTTTTTTCCTTAATTGATGTGATAGAAAAGAAAAATGTTGTTAGCTTCCGGGAATGGTGAATGTTCTCAGTCATTGCTGAGATCCTGGATGTTGTTGAGGTTTGAATGTTGGAGAAGACACTGGGCAATATAACTCCCTCAGAGGCTATTGCTTCAGGCTGTTAGCAGACTCAAACACATCTTGATGTTACCACCAGAGCTTCAAGCTTTCTTTGTAAGGTGTTACAACTATATATTCTTTGTTTATAGACAGCTATAAACTCAGTGTTTTAATTTCAGGACTGAAGCTCCTCAGGATGAGTCTTTAGTATGTGATTCTTCATTTGACCTTGATGAAATCCCCTTTCCTTTGGAAATCCAGTGTTGCTCCATGAGTTGCCATCTGTGCCTAACATTGCCCAGATATTTCAGAGTTGCTAAAATCATTTAGGGAAGAAAGGAAACATTAATTGAAACTGGAAAATGTACATAGACACATGAACTTTCATTTTGTCCCAAGAACACAATAAAGGAAGAAAATGTTCTCTTTTTTTGCCTTTGTATCTGACTTTTGAATAGTGGTTATTCTGTAATTTTTACTTCTTTTTATACTTAAAAGCAGGCTGAGATACAGCTATGAAAAGTGCTCCTTAAATTTTTTTGTATATAAGGATCTAACTGATTGGAGGAATGAGAAGAGCTAGAGAAAGTGATGGCAAGAAGGAAGCCATAAATGCATCAGTCTCTGGTTTTAGTGCTTTTTCCTGTGTTTACACCATAATTAAAGCTATACTACGTGTTGTAGTAGTTAACCTCTCTGTTTGGCTTCTATGCATATACATGATGGTCTGTATTTTGATTCTCACTGCATTTTGCAAAATGGGAGTAATTCCACTGAGAACACTGAGATTTAGATCGGAATCCAGAGTAGTAATTCTATATATTAAAAAGCTTTACAATTCCTATAAAGTAGTGGTAAAAGAAAAATATTGCTGAAAAAAAGTATTGAAGAGAATTGCTTCCTAGCCGAGACCTTGAATACCAGTTTCAGCGAAGAACGAAGTTTGAATGTTGCGTTATATGCTCCTGTAAATGGAATTTTAATATACAAATGCTAACATTCCCTTAATTAGTGTTTGTAGCAGTGCAAGTTGGAGTACACTGATGTTTAGGATATATATTATGTCCACCTAATATAATTGCTTTCTCTTATATTCAGTGCAATAAGCAATAAAACAATTAGGCAGCTTTTCAAATTTGGCAAGGTAGCAGTAGAAGAGAAACCTTTTGTTTCATTTTTACTGTGTGGATCCTGTGTGGCAGCACAAAGGTGATTCACGCCACCATCATGGCTTAAAAATCCTTTTTTGCACAATGAGCTGATGAAATTTGGTGTTCCTTCTGGATTTTCTGCATATGGAGACGTGGAGCAGAGGTCAGAACAAAGGAAAAAGGCCAGTTCCTCAAAGTGAACAAAACAAGTTAGAGCCAATACATTTACAATAGACATGGTTTTTTCTCCATGTACAAGATAACTTTCTCACATGTCTATTGTTTTATTTAACAGCCATATTAGAGAAACATTGCAAGCTATGCAAGTGAATTTTACCCTTATATGGATTTTACCAGGTCATCAATTGAGTGCCCTCAGCTTAAAAAAAAATCAGGAAAATCAAATTAGATTCACTCAAAAGCTATACCGGACCTGAGTGCTAAGTTTTGATCTAAGCTAAATTTATTTCAAACCTGGAACAAGTTAGTTTTGAGTGGAAATGATGTCTGTCTCTGTTTTTGCATACCTTCCACCATAAACCAAGAAAAGAGTGTTCCAGCTGAGTTTTGCTTTGAGTTTCTTAGTTCATATGAAACTCAAAATGAAACTCATGATTGTGTGAACCGAAACTGGAAAAAAATGCACACAGCTTTAGACAGCATGTTGCTTGCAGAACAACTGTGTCATCACAAACATTAAGGGCAATGCTTCGGTTTTTCTTACACGCATACAACAAAGAAGGGGGCAAAATATTCTGATCCCCTTATGTTTTTGGTGAGCTCCTGTGCAAAAATTAGGTAGGATTCCATTCACCTTCTAGGTGCAAGCTCGGGACACCTCGTAAATACATCCGTGGGATTTATGCATAAGGGAAGCAACTCTGCCATGCTGTGAAACTAGCAGTTTCACAAGCTTGGAAGTGATATGCTACTTAAAAGTGCAAGCCTGTTTTCGACACACACACTTCCAAGTACGTTTAGAAGCAATTTGTCTGATATATTTTTAGTGGACATGTGAAAATGACGAGCGAGGATGAGTGTTTATAATAATAATTCCTCTCGCCACTCCATCCACCGCCATATACCTCCCCAATTTCTCTCACTGGTTAAGCCACTAGCTATTCTTTTTCACTGCCACTGATTTCCTGTTTTATTACCATTTGTATTATAATAGCACTAATAAGCCCATAAGGGTTTGTGTTCGGCTAAATCATACATCAATTGAAAACCTGTCTGCCTTTAATATTGGTGAAGCATAAGGTGATGGGTGGGCTAAACAGAGGGCAAAAGCACTGCCCAAAGCTGTCAAAGCCAGAGGATAAGAGAGTTCCTCATGTTATTGCCTGTGGTAGTATATATGTCCTATATAAACCTATACGAGTGACCTTTCCAAGACACTCCCCAACCTTTTACAGAGCCAAGATGTCTCCAGTAAGTCAACTCTGTGCAGCATCTCTCTCTGTTGTCCCAAATGCTCATCTTCTCTCAAGCCCAGTGCTGGACGTCAGATAATTGCATTTGCCAGAAAACATGCCAAATAAAGCAGACCCACTGCTGGAAAAAAAGAAAGCAGGAAAAAAAAAAAAAGGAAAAGAAAACAAAGGCCCATCCTAATCATGTTATTTATAGGTTCAAGACTTTGTGATGATTTTAATTGAAGAAACATTTTAAACATTTATCCAGGCTTTCAAAAGCACGTATTAGTCATTGACTTATATATTCTTCTACATGTGCTCAATATTTAGGCAATTTACTATTTTTATCTTAATTAAGATAGATCTTCTCAGCCAGCAACAAGCAAAGTCATCTGTACTGTCATAGCAGTCAAGCCGCCGAGGCGCTGAATTTTGAGATGTGTCTGCCTCAGTGGGAGGGTTTCTAGAAGAAACATTCATTTCTGCGCCGCTGTCATTTAGAAACAAACGTTCTTAAACCTGCCTCGCATTGAAAGGCTGAAGAAGCTCAGCCTACCCAGCTTAACAAACAGAAGGTTAAGGAGCAAAGTCCATAAAAAGAAATGTCAGGAAGGACTTTTCAATCTGGCAAAGACATGACAAGGTCCCTGTCGCTAAAAGTTGTTCAGGGTAGAAGATGGGGGTTTTTTTCCAGTTACTCAACCATAGGTGCAACAAATGAAATGTTCACTGTCGTATGTTTCTGAGTCAAAACGGATATATTTTGAAAGATATTCACCAGGTCTTTTGTATGCTTTGGGACTGGATTTGTGGGGAAAATCCATCACCTCTAGGCAGACTAGATGGTCATAGTGGTCCTCTAGCTGAAATCTCTATACAGTCATGTCTAGGAGCATCAAGAGTTGTGTCTATTTAATATACAAATACTCTGATACCTAATGAAGTGGTCCATCTGAAATATTTTCATATTTTAGATGTAATCTAGATAATATAATATGGAGAAACAGATTTGATAGCTCATCTTTCAAGAACATTTTTGGGTCTCTAATGATGAAACAGGCAAGTTAAATTATGCATATCCATATATTACCTGTTCATCGTAACATAAAATCAGCAGCCTAACAAAAGTTATACATTTTATCTGATTTTTTTTTCCAAATTTACCAGAAACTTGTACTTTACAAAAATAAGTTTATGGTAACATCTCCATGGACTTTTGTAGCAGAGCATAAATAGTGTTAAATCTAAAACTGTTTACCTGGCTCTGGCAACCAAATTTCACAAGTTCTAGAAATTCCATTTCCTCACATAAATGCTTTGGGATCAATCAGAACTGGTGGAGTTTGAGAGGAATTCCCATGTAATTATTAACATTTCTGAACTTGTGCAAATCACACTACTATAAAAAAATTTATTAGGGATACCTTGCTAGTTGTCATCCTATTTCTTAGGGAAACAAACAAATATGGAAAGAAAAGAGTAGAAAGAAATGAAAAAAAGAATGCTTTTCCTGAATATCAAAAGAAACATTGTGGGGAAAATTGTTTACTGGGAAATACTAAAGAAACAAATTTTTATTTCATTCAGAGCTGTTATTATTCTATTCTCTTATTCATTAATGGTACAGAATCTGCTCTGAAAAATTCACTGGGATAAACCATATGAATGCATGTTTCCCCTTTAGTTCTCCTTCTTCCATCTTGCAAGACAGAGAAGGCCATGACGTCCTGTGGCTAACAGCATCTTAGAAAGTATGGGAGGCATTTCCAGGATTGGGCCTTTTGCTTTTCTAGTCTGCTCTCCGTGCTTCCATCTCTGGTCCTGAAGCATTTGGCAAACACGAAGCCTCCACAGAATCTTGCACAATCGCCATCTCCCCTGTTTAAAACTCCTGTCATTCTGTTAGACCTGTGGCTTCCTTCAACCTTGATTTGCACCCTACGTTTAGTCACAATCCTTACCATCCAAAAGGAAGATGATGCACACAGCTAGACATAATTATATAGTTATGTGCACATATATATACAGGCACCCATGCACATACACACAGGTATATACACATTGTTATATATATCATTTATCTCTAGTGATAACATGTATAGCATTTTTTATTTTTTCCTACTGTTGCTCACAAAGAAGACTACAGGGAAAAACAGCCTTGAAATTGCCAGAACATAAGTTAAACAACGCTATGTTTTGTTACAAAAATACAAATTGTTTACAGCAATTTATAATATGCAGATATGTTTTAAATGGGCAAATCCTAACATTGCCTACTTGAATTCTAGTAGCTAAGTATAATTCAGCACTACTTTAATTTTCTATTATATTCATGCTAAGTGATTTTCATGCACATCAGATTCAGTATGCAGCCTGAAGTAGCAGTGGATAGAGAAAACTAAATTCCTTCTAGCTGGTACTGAGAGATAAAGAAACTGAGTTGTTTTTAATATTAGAAGTAGATTTATGGTAAAATTAGATGACAGGCTAATCCCTAGACACTATCCACACTCCCTTCATAGAAAGAGCTCTTTTCTCTACAGTCTTTGCATATGTTCATTTAAAATGTTGTCTCCTCAACTTATCAGCCTCTGTCTAAGCAAAATTTGATGAAATGCAGGAAATATCATGAAACTATCGACAGGGAGTACCCAAACATTTGTATTGCACAGATTTTACTATATCCAGGTCTAATTTTGTGGTGTCATAGTGAATGTTACCACCGGAGTATGTAAAGCAATTCTTGAGCTTTCCATGCAAACTAAGGAAGCCCCACTGTTCTGGACATTGCATCATAAAAGGAGTTGGATGAAGTCATAATAGTGAAAGCACAAATATAAGGGCTCTGCTATTCTGCTGTTGGGATAAAGAATCCTTGGTGGTAAAAGTCTCATGTCACTGCAATTAGAGAATGGAACCATTTACCCCATAAGGACATTCCAGCAGGAGAAAAAAGAGACAACCTCTGCCTATCAACGTGTTTATTTTGTTTGTATAAATAGTTTCACTATCACTGTTACTAAAAGTAGTAATATTACTTCTGGGGAGACTCTAGGCTTTCAGTATCAGTAGCTGGATATTAAAAAAACACATCACAGAGAGTTTTCTCTCCAAAATTAGACGAGGCTGCCCTGTGAGGAACATTCAATCATACACTGATGGCTTCCAAAAGCATTTTTACTTTTGTCCTTCTTAAGGACCCAGCCTAAGAGACCGTGGACAGGTTCATTTTCAGTGTGGTCCATGGGAACGCCAACATCAACACGTGATGCCACAAAGCTCACAGAGATGACCAGGGCAATAGCACCAATAACGGGTGCCACTGTGATGATAAAGGTATTGAAGTTTTCTGTTGACCCCAGCATGAGCGCAGAAAAGGTATATTGCCACGCTGTTCTGATCAAAAGAGTCTTGAACTTCTCAGCTATGATAAAATCAAAGCTGCTGCATGCACAGAAATGACATCTTTTTATGTATGAATCTAACTGAAAAAACATTTTTCCAGAGAGGCTACACTACCATTTTCTGAACTTTTATTACAGGAGTTCTGTACCTATAGTTTTCATATGCTTCCTTAACCAGCAAATGATGTGGTAAAATTGTGGGTAGTGGCAGCATGAAGAACAGAACCATTTTAATTTGTCCCATCTGGCATATTAACATTAATAAAAGATGTTTAAAAAGAAATGCCTTGAAAGGCTTTCACCTACTGATTTAACAAGATAATAAGGAAAGCTTGCAATCTGCCACTAAATATAACTGATAAGAATAAGAGTGAGTTTAAAACGATGATAACAGAGATTAACCTCCAAAACACTGATATAAAAAGGAAAAAAAAAAAACCCTGCTGATTGCAACATATGAACATTAAAACTGGCAACCAAACTGTCTATTATTTTTGGCTAATAGGGTATATCCGAGTACAGACTATCGCCAATTTAACAAACATTGCGAACCATCGAGGGACTTTACACCAATCAGGTCAACGCAGAGACAGAGCATTCCTAACCCTATAATTGCCCACCGAGGGTACCCCATGCTGAGGAATTAACTGCTCTTTGATTGTTCCATTAAAATTTAACCAATGAATCGTCCTATTTTAAGGCTGCTCTGAGGGGGAAAGCAACATTTTTAATTTGTCTAAAATAATTATACCATTACTTATTTTGGCTATTTGTATTGCAGTATTTAAACGCCCTGAGTGGTTTGTCAGAGGCGGAGAGGGTTGGCCGTGGAGGCCGGTGCCGATAATTCCCCCCACTGCCCTGCTTAGACCCAGATTTCAGTCGTTTGTGCCCAAATCTAAATCCAGTGAAATAAATGGAATACTTGGGATTTTCACAAGCGTAGTAGCGGATTTTGTGACACCTCCCCTTCCCCGAGCAACCTATTCCGATGTCAAAAATGGGTTCACTCTTCCCTCTCTCCACTGCCTCGGACCCACATTTTTGTGCCTGCCTTGGTCTGTTTCTCAGAGCAAAGCGATATTTTTTCCTTTCATTGTTCACAAAGAGATTTGTATTTAAGTCTGTGAGAAGTTGCACGCTCAATTTTCATTCCCAGGAAAACAACAGTTGGTATATGGTATGTCTGATACTGCAAGAGCGAGATTCACCTTCTGTGTTCCCAGATGGGATGAAAGAAGCTGGTGGCATCCAAGTATGACTTTTGGGGTCATAGAGGTGTGCAATAAACCAGGATTAAGCATTATTGGCCAAGCTTATATACCACCCTCACCTCTTATGCATTACTTAAAAGCATTCCTAATGCAGGCAAATAACTGTTTTAATTCATGTGAAAGCGAGAGGCAAGTTTCTGAGCCAGACCCGAATGAGTGTCGCAGCAGAGCTCAGCCAGCAAAGCGACAGCCTGCCCTCCATGCTGCCCTTGTTGCTCCAGACCTCGTCCTCTCTTCAGCAGATGCTGCCCGTCTCGCCAAGCAGCTCTGTACGGCTTTGACGTGCAGAAATGGGCATACGGAGATGAATGATCTGCATGTCTTGCCAAACCCCACAGCGCCCTATCAGGAAACTATGGATCAAGATGCAGGAGAAAATCGTGTGAAAAATACCTGAAACTGATGTAAATGTCAAAATATTTTAAAATATAATAATTTCCATTAGCTATATAAATAGAACAGCAAGGAAAAAATGACAATGGCTGTAACATAGCTGTGACAAAGAGACAGTGAGAAGTAATAGCATGTATCACTGTTTACAGAAATAATGGGTTTTATTTAGCATATCTATTTTCAACTGGTTAGACAGTGTATGTATTCCAATGTGTTCATGTCTCCAAATCGGGGATCGGATTACAGAATATGACAGATGATGAATTAGGGAGATGGGACAATAACAAGACGGAAGTTTATTAAAAGGTTAAGAGCTCTTAAAACCAGACTCAGTCTAGACAAATTATGCTGACGAATGCATGAGGAAGCTGCAGGAAAATTGCAGAAAATATCAGAATGTTTATGAGATGTTTTTAATGCTTACTCAATGTAGGAAAAGACTATCTGAGATATAAAATGGCTGACATTGCTGGTTATTTAAGGAGAGCCTGAAACACAAGAATTTTGTGAACTTTTTCCTTCTGTTTTATCTCTGATGGTAAATATCAAGCCTTGACGTAGATGGGTAGAAAATATGACAAGTGGTTCATGTCAAAGGAGAATTCCTAAAATCAATCAGCATTCTTAATTGCTGTGGTGGCTCAGGTGCTTTTAAAGACACCTTACAGGTGGAGAAACAATGTTATAACTGTGTTTCTTTGGGAAGTATTTCCGGACATCATTCCTTTCATTAGTTTTTGGGATATTTCCTTTTTTGGGGGTGGGGCTTCCTTTGCTTCTGCGTTCAGATGTTTAAATGTGGGCCTCGGGTGCCTTTTCTCTCACCACGCCAAATGTCTTGGTTCATTGCTACCAGTGGTAACATCATCACGTGTTTTGCTTTACAGCAGATGTTACTATCTTCCTGTATTTTTAGCACTCGGATGTCTAAACTTGTCTAAGCCTGGTTAAACTATGTGATGGCAGAACTTAAGCAGCCACCAGCATTTTGATTGTACTAATGTTCCCACCACCGCTACCGCCAGAGTAGATTTACTGAAGTTAATTTGTTTGACAAGTCCAATGAATTAGAGAAGCGATTTGTCATATAGTGTCATATTCCTTCTCTGCATATTCGTACCTTGCATAACAAAACGGGAACGTGGTCCAGTTCTAGGGCTCCATCACCCACCCCCTCCTCCTCCTCAGCGTCGCCAGCACTACCCAACACCGTCATTCAAAAAGGTAAACACATTTTATTTCATAACATATTCCAATATGTTCAAAATGTATTTTGACATGTTCTTCTTCCCTAGCTATGCCTATTTTCTAAACACCCTGGCACATTGTCAACACTGCTGATTCACTGTGGTCTTTCTTTGATTGCTGTGATATCAATTAAAATTGGAAAGATGTCACAAAGAACTGTTGGGGAGGGGAGGCAACTGCATTTATGTCCTACTACACAAATGTATGTGCACATCTGATTATTCACAGGATTACAAATTCATAACGTAAATTTAACCAAGGCTTACATACTGACAGTTGTGTAACTGACAACAGAACCCTTAAAAATGCTGCAAAGATTTGACTCAGTTACATAAATGAGCCTAGGTGAATAATCAAATACTGACATACTGATCTGCCAATCATTTCTTTTTTTCTTTCATACGAGCCTTTTTGTTAAGGAAATGGGAAATGTATGACTAGAACACACGTTGCAATTGTCACCAATAAAATAAAATAAATGCTCATTTAAAGCACATGTTAGAGACTATACTCTTTAAATGGAGGTGAACTTCACATGCAAATTAGGGTGGACAAAGAATTTGCATATCTCCCCTCTCTAACAGAATATGGAGGTTTTTCAAGGCATCATCTAGGTTTTCTGTTCCTGCAAGCTTCTCTAGATCCAATGAAGTCGAAGGAGTCAGACTTATTAGAAGCAACTTATGATGTAGCCTTCAGTGTTTCTGTCTCTCACAGAAACATTTTGCCACATTAGTCTTATTACAGCAACGGAGCACAAAGTTTTCCATCACACATCAGGATCACTGATAAAGCGGGTATTAACTCCAAAGACTTAGGTGTGACACATGTTGCATCATCTAGGAATCTGCATGTAGATGAAAAACGGGACTTTAAAGGTCAAGGTTTGTAAACCTACTGCCAATATACATAGCCTTTCCTTTTTTTCCTCAGAAACTTTATTCATTGTTTGGTAAATCATATGTGATTCTACTGAAGTGCAGCTAGAACAAGCTATATTGACAACATTGTGGTGGGTTTGAGGTTGCTGACTTGGAGTAGACTAACCTGCATTGAAGGCAATTAACATTTACATGGAAGACTCAGAGTGAACATAAACTGGGCTTGGGAGAGAGGAGTGTTTATTCAGACCTTGGAGGCTATTGGGTTTTTTGCCTGTGCTTAGCAATATTGATACTATCACACAGCATTTGATCAGTGCATGTTCACAGCTTGCAAGAAAAAAAAATAGAACATATGTTTAGAGGAAGCATTTGTAATGCAGTTATTCTCAGAGCACACTGGGACCTGAGCATGCCTAAATAGCTTGAGGAACTGGACCTGATGCCTAGCACATAATCTTTTATAGTGGTCCAAGCTCACAGCACTTAAAATTAATATCTGTTGCTTATGGGCTGACATAAGGTCCATGCAGCCGGTTGTTTGGCTATTAACGTTCAACACCATATCCTCAGTCTTATGGGAAGGTAAAAGATATAAAAATAATTTATATATATCACTATCGTTGTAGGCTTCTCTGAATATCAAACAAAAATAGCTAAATCTTCCATATTCTAAAGTAATATAGTGAAAACATAAAAAGTTGCAAATGGCCTGAAAATGCTTCTTTGAAGGTGGGAGAATTTAGTTCCAGTGTAATCTTCAGCTGACTTCATGAAATAAACTTGAAAATGGAGGATGGAAAAGACCCCCACAGAGAACAAATCTTATTTCACCAGGACTTTGCAGCATTTTATTTTAGTTTAAGATGCTACAAAATAGTCTTGATCAACTGTTTTTTCCCCCCCTCCCATAAGGTTCTACTTTAAGACCTCCATATGCTCAATTTTAATAATTTGCTTCCAAAACCCAGGAATGATTCCAAATGTGAGTTATGGAAATATTATGCTTTTTATTAAAAAAGAGAAATCCAAAGCCCAGGTACCAAATATTTGAAATACACGGCATGGAAAAAAAAATTATTTTAATCGCATTCACAGATTCTCTCCCTTTCCTCTGGAAACAGAAACCACTCTAATAACATTGCTGTAAATGCTATAGGGAAGTTTCCTCTTCTTGTAGTGCGGTTTTGTGAGCTACCTCAGTAACTTAGCATTGCTAACTATCACTTGCCATGCAGGTTCCTGCTAGCAAGGCGTCTTTGCAAAGGTGAGCTGGACAATTCGGACATTTCGTGCTGAGAAAAGAGGCAACTGCTTTTGCAAAAGTCATCGCTATGTTAGAGAACCAGGAAAGCACTTATGGAGAAGGATGAAATTTCTTGCTTTGTTTTTGTATTAGGACAAAGTACTACATCATTAGAAAGGGCTGTGGAGGAAGACTCACTGGGATCACCTGTTTAAACAGAAAAAAAAAAAAGAGTTCATTAACTTTGAGTACACTGCTTAGCAAAATGTTCCACCTACTAATTTGTCAGAGCATACTGACATACGGCTCCAGAGTATAGACACAAAGTACGGCCAAAATCTTCTGCTCTGCGTGGGCAAAAGAAGACTACCCACTAAGAACAACTTAGTCCTGTACAGCCCAGCAAGGTTGCTGAGATCTTGCAGAAGCTCTTGATGCTGACCCCATAACCGAGGTTTCTAGGACAGGGAGTGGGTGTTTCTTAACAGTCCTCCTCCAGCTGCAGAAACTCTTTCCTCTACATGGTGTACGACACCTGTATTTTAGCCATCTCCAGTTGCTGTTAGCAGATTTGAGGGAGGGAGGGATTTTTGAGTTATTTCTTTGCAGGACCAGACCTGTCCTGTAGCAATGCTCCTACGGCATATAGGCATGGAGGGAGCCAGGAATTAGGGGACCACTGCTGCAGAGTGTGCTGTGTTACAGTACACAGCCACTGGCATCTCAGCCAAAGTATGTAATTCATCTATACCAGTGGAGAGTCTTCTCCTGTTTGCATCACTCAAGGCATACAGGAAAGGAGTTAAGCCAAAATTACATGCGGATTTTCAACCAAGTGAACCCACTGCCGGTATTTGTTATCATGAGCAAGAAGGTTTGTAAGTTGAAAAGTGAAATCCATTTTTGGAGTCTGGACAAGCTGGAATAGCCATCTCCTGAAGATGTCAATGGGAGGAATATCAAGCTGCTGCTGGTCATTACAGTAATGATGACAGAAACGACTGGAAGCTGGAAGGCACCATCCAGAGCTTGTTGAAATCAGTGAAAACATTCCTAAAGACTTTAATAGGCTTTGGCTCAGTCCTGGAGAGAGCGAACAGGGAAAAGGGAGTTGTTTCCGAGTGGAGTCAGAATAAGGGAGTGTAGCTGGAGTGAACACATATGTTCCTACCATATGGGTGGAGAGCTCTGGGATTTCTGCCATATTGGTCCTGAAGTCAAATACAATTTGTTTTTCTAGTTTGGATAAACTAGATCCTCAAGTGAAGAATATTTAACTTCAGATGAATGCTGAGTCTGGTGTCTTCAGAGACCGATTTGTAAGCCCACGAGCTCGTCTAGACCGTGAGAACGAGAGCCCATCCTAGGTTGACTGGGCTTGATCCATAGTTATAATTGAAAAGCTGAAGAATGTCTACCCAAAATGCTGTATTCTTTTTGCCTGTATTTATTACGTTTAAGGAGATCTGATTTCCTTAGTTTTGCTTTTCATAAAAGCAGAGGTCACTTTTCAGTCATTCTATAGTAATTGTTTTGTATACGAGACACTTTCAATGAAAGGGAGGGCTTAACAGGAGGCTTCGTGGGGTCTGGATCACCTATACAGAAAAATTTGCAGCTCTACTTCAGTGAAGCACTACCTTTATTTACTTAAATTAATGTTGGGACTGATGTCCAGGTAACGGGTAACTTAGTCACATGTGTTTCTCAGCATATCATCAAGTTGATGCCCTGATAATAATTATTTTTAATTATTTCAGGGCTAAACCCTGCATTCAACAGTTTTGGCCAGTGGCTCATTCACAGTTCATTTTGGGCCCATATAGTTAGTAATGGGTGAATCGTTAATAGCCAGAAGATGAATTTTGGAAATCCAGAATTTCTATGCTGAAATATACCAGAGCTCACAAAACAATAAATCTCATTATTCTGAAAGTTCTCCAGCATCCATTTCTGTAATCACCAACATAAACTTTTTCTTGTAATTTTAAAATCTTCTTCTGTCTTTTCAGATGAGGGGTACTGTAAGGATCACCCCATGTAATGCTAGTTTTGTATTTTTTATCATCAGGTATGTACAAAGATACATGAAATTTTAAAAAACAATTTTGGTAAAGAAGCTATTCACACTTTTTCAAAGCCAAAAACTTTGATTTAGTTAGTGAAAAATCTCAAATGATTCTTTAGTTGTCTAAGACAGTTTATCTGTCTATGTATAGACGAACACAGGCTACTACCACTCTGGGTTAAAAGAAGATGTACAGATTTGCTTAGATTAATTTAGACATAATTCAGATGGACCAGGGTGGTGTTTGAGAAAGTGATTAGCACGAACATTACTAGCCGCAAATGCATTTGATTGACATGTGTTTCAGACTGCAATTAATTAACAATATGTTTCTCTTATGTCACCAAGAATTTTTACACATGACAGTGAACATAGAACTTGAATTCAAACAGCACCTCTGAGGTGGGATGACCCGAATAGTTTCCACCCGGAGGACTATTGCATTTCTCCTCTGATCCCTGCCAGCTGGTCGCCGAGCAGCAGCCACTTATTCCTCACTTGAGGAAGGGTGATAGGTAACAGCTCTGGTATCAAGTGAGTGGGGGGGAGAGAAAAAACAAATGCATGGGCCATGCAGATAACTCTGGTGACAGTAATAAGGAGGGCTGATAACATGACACAGAGAAGAATAAACTGATTTCAGGGAACCTTCGCAACTTTTTTTTCTCTAATAGTGATGAACCAATACATCTTCTCTTAGTGGGATTACACATTTTTATGTTAAAGATAGGGTCATCCAGCAAAGTTGAAGAAAAGCCTAGATCAGCACAAGACCTTGTTAGAGAGGATTTTGTGGTGCTTTCTGGACCCAGCACAGCACTGGTTTGTAAATCAACTCATGAAGTAGTTGATGGCTGTGTGGAGAAAGCTGGATTGGAAACTCTCATTTTCAGTTGCTACAATGTGCCGAAAACCCATCAAAACTGCACAAATATTCCTGAGTCGGTGCAAACAACTCCATAGCTGCCATGGCAATCCCAGCGGACCGCCGTAGGAATCTGCTCCAGGAGTCTGCTCCAGGGATGCAATCCTGTCTCAAAAACAGGCTTCTTACCAAAAAAATATTTGAGGCATTTACAAAGCAACTCAAAGAATTGCATCACCTACAAAATAAACAAAATGTAGTGTTACCCTATATTTTTATTTCAGTTTCTCCAAGCTGCATAAACATGGGTAATTCATTTCCATTCCACAGGAATTTTTGAGACTTTCCATGGGAGTCTTTTGTTTGGAGACTGAGGAGGGCTCTGTCAGCCTAGATATGGCCTGGATGCTCCAGCTGGGGTGGGGAAACAACAGCAAACAGGTCCAGAGCTGGACAGATAAGTATCTTTTAGTGGATGTTGTGCTGGAACACTAGGTTGGAGAGTAGACAGAGCTTGTGTGCTCTGTATAGACACATCCCAGAAGCTGGTCTGGATTCAGCGCTCACCTCTCTGTGCTGCTGCTTTGGGAAGGCGAAAGGAGGAAAACACCCACAGACAGGCTCCCTATGGTGAGAAACTGGAAGAGGGAGAAAGAGAAGTGTCATGTTCATCATCAACGTATGCATGTGCATTATAATATAGGCTTTGGTTGCACTATTAATGCTATATTTTTCCACCAGACAGCTTCTGTGTTCAGTGTGTATGAAACAGAATTAATGTTGCAGGGAGTCCCGTCAATCTGATGCTGTTGAGTGTCCACAGATCTGGAGAGACATCTCGCTGTCCTCCTGCAAAGGGCTCGGAAGTCCTTAACTGCCACTTGGTTGGCCATCAGAGCCAAGCAGAAGATACCTTCGTTCAAGATCTTAGCCAAGGCACAGCTCTTCTAACAGCGCAGCTCTCCTAGTATTACACTGCAATATTAGTGTTGGATCTGAGCCCAAATCCTGATGTGGGATTTAACTCACTATTCTGGCCCACAGGCAAACAAGTAATCCTGGCAATACACTGTAAATGGGCTAAACAGACATAAATCCTGGAATTATTAACATACATAGTATCCAAAACTGTCCTAAAAATACAAAGACTATACCCCTCTCATATTAGCACTAGAAAATATTCATGAAAGAGGCAGCCAGCTCATGAAAGCTGATATTTTATCCATACATATAATCTGGTTTTTTATGCTTCTGCTGTTCCATTTTGTAAACAGCTGGTAACCAACTGTAATTCAGATTTGAACCTGGTAACTTTATTTCTCCTGCTCATTAGATAAAAATAGCAAAATTGTTGGGCCGTATTTTATTAAATCAAAGAAAATATTGAAATTCACATATTTCTCCTCTTAACATAACCCTCTGGAAATGCCTTACATAACCATGTAATGAAGATTACAACTGCATTGTCAAAAGGAGCCCAGTGCTAAAATTGTTACAGAGACATTAGGGTAAGTGTTCCCAATTGTGAGCAGGTGGTACAAACACGAACCCTACTGAGATATAATGAGATGTGTATACATGGGAAGTTTAGAAACCTCCTGTGCATCTTTTTGAAAATGACATAAAACAACTTGCAATTAAACTCTATTTGATGCCAGATGAGAAACAAATGTTTGGGGGAAAGTAGTTTTTAATACAATAATAATTCACTTTACATGTGCATGCCAGCAGCTTTGCATGCTACTTCCCCAACCAGCAAGAAGCCTTACAATCATTCAGCAGGGGATGAGATCTTCCATTTCACATATCTTTACAGGGATATTTCCTCTGAATTGTTGCATTTGCACAACGGCAACAACTCGGTGTGCCAGGTCTGCTTTCACACTTCTGTAAGACCCCAACCAGAGGAGCACTTCAGCACACATTTAACTTTAAGGACACTAGTATTGCTCGTTAAAGTAACAAAAGCAGCTCCGTTGAAGTCAGAGGCTGAATGTGCTTTGACGGACTGGAGTCTGAAGGTGCAGGACATGCCATTTTCACACTGGTTTTGTGAGTGAGGTGCAACGGGAGTTGTCACTAGTGTATCCTATAGAGTTGGTTTTCTTCTCTTCCAAAAGCATGCAAAGCCCACAACACATACCTACAAGTGGTATCTACGATACGCAGAGAGGCATCTCTATTTTTCAAAGCACACAGTTTTTTCTGTCTATGAGTGAAATACCCTGCTCCAGTGGAAGGCACAATTTCTCCAACCCAATATGCATACACCCAGTGGGGTGCAGCACTCCTGCCTACCAGTTGCTCATCCCATAAATGCTGAGTAGGAGATGATACTGTTCTCCTTAAGTTCATAGGGCATATTTTAGTCTAGCGCATATTCTTTCCACTGCTTTCCCAAGGCAGGAAAATGAATCTAAATAACATATTGAATCTGCTCTTGCAAGTTTCTCTGGAACTAAACAAGATAACTGACATAAAACATGTATATAGGGCCAGTCTCCTGCACTAAGGAATTGCATGACCCCAGTGAACAGTACAGTTAATGGTACAGTATTGCAGTCACCACTTGTTTCTGCTAAAATTCTTAGAAATATTAGTTTCTGTACCGTAGTTTGTAACTAACTGGAAAAAGTGAAACAGAAGACTAGGCAGTCTGGTAGGTATGTTGACAAAGGATTAAAGATTAATATGTTGCTGAAAAGCACGCTTCAGTAAGCCTCATTTTTCCCTTAATTCCCTGTAGATCTGTGTTGTATTTTCATGCTTATAGACACTCCTAAATATCTGAAACTTTTCTCAGCAGCGTGAAACACTGAAGGAAAAGAGATGAGAAGCTGGAAGAAGCTTCTGCAATGCATCATTTGACAGGAAGTCAAGTTATCAGAACGAAGCCATATAGGTATCAATCTTACACCCATATATGGTGTACGTCCTAGTTACCATACAGATATGAAAGGGCCATTAGGGCCTCTTATCAGCTGTATATTGGTGTAATTAAAGGGTTTGATAGCATTAACCTGAACTGTGAAAGTCTCCAGACAATGCACTTTATCAGTCATCTGACCCTTGAGTTTAAACAGCTACAACAAGAAGACTTTCTCCTCTGCTTCCCAAAGGACACACCAAGCTGCTGACTTCAGTGGCCTTTTAAAGGAAAAGACTTAATTTTTTTCACTTAAAAGCAAACTCTTCTTTTTAATCTAGCCTTCTACTTCAACGACAGCAGCAAAAGAAAGCATTTTCTCTTCCCCAATATGTTGCTATATTTTGATGAACATCTAATGTAGGGCACTGTAGAATTTATGCTTTTTCTCTTCATGTGTTTTGGTAGCTGCACCGTGTTTTTCATTTTAGCTCACGTTCTTTTGTGGTCAAATGACATGTGAGAATTTAGTAACAGTATATGTTTCTAGGATCCTTTTTAGCTCTTTGCCTGTATAGCCAAGAAAGACTAATTCTTTTTATCACACACTAAGAAGTTCAGATTTGATCTAGTAGCCTAAGCAAAATCTGGAACTAGGGATTTAATTGCCTTTTTGTCCTGTTGTTTTGCAGGGGGTGCTAAAAAAAGCCTATTATTTGCTATCCCAAAGGCTTGCTGAATTTACAGCACAGATGATGGGGGACAACAAAGCCGCTAATCATCAGGAAGATTTAATCAATATTTTACTTTGGGGAATTTGGGTACACCTTTAATTCTTAGCAAAGACCAGTCGATGATCTGGTTTAAAAACAAAACAAAACAAAACAAAACAAAACAAAAAAACCCACAACTGAAAATGGGGCTGCTTACAATTGTTCCTACAGGGATTTTTAATTTTCAACTATGACTCTCATCAAAAATTTAAATCGCTTCCATGGAAAATAGCTCTTTACCAGTATTTTGGTTTCACACATTGTATTTTTAAAGAACTGTCTGAACCAGAATAAATAATGCAAAATCGTTTCCAGGTTAGTAACTAGGTAGCTGTCTTTGGGTAATTCCCACTGCAGTCATCTCACTCCTAGTTTATCATGTTCAAGAGTAACCTCAGCCTATCCTACTCCCAGTCGGCCACACCTCTGCAACACCCTTTTGTCTAAAACTCCGAACAGTTCATGAAATTCCTAAGGAACCTTCTAAGTCCTGCCAAATTCCTCTTTTTTGTTTTTCCTTTTTTTTTCTTCTTGTTTTTTTCTGTTTCTGTTCTCTAGCAGATTGATATTTCATGGGCTTTTGCCCTTTCTGCATCTGTCACATTGTACAGAAAGTCTTTTGTTTATGTTACATAAAAATGTGCACACCACCCTCTCCCCAAAAAATCGCAGCAAAGACTGTAGTCCTTGATATATGGAGGGAATACCAGTTTTAAATTTGCAGAAATCTTCTTTTCCTCCAGACAACTAGAGTCCAAATATCATTCACCAAAATCCCTCTGTCTATCTATCCATCCTTCTGTGTATCTATCTATTTCATATTTATATTAGACACAGTACTGACAGGAAATGTAAAGAAAAAAAAAACTGGCAGAAGTTGTTATAGCCAGATGTAATGTATGCTTTTTCCATATATAGTAATGCAGTAAAAACATAATTTGACTTTACATTAAACTAAACATCATGTTTAAATTTTTCTTTAATAGAAACCTTACTCTAAATCAGTTACTATGGATCAAGTAGCATGAAACGTTAAAATAAGAATTTTAATCAGCTGGAAAGCGATGAAGGAGACTTTGGTAAACATTATTGTTATCTGTGCAATAGGCAACTTGAATGTTTACGAATGAATCGTAAATTAACTACACTAATAAAACAAACAGCTGTGCATGGTCTTACAAGATTGGGATGGAATCATCATGTTGCCCTCAGCTAAAATATAATATCTGTCCTATAAGTTAACTTTACCTTCATTCTCTAAACAGAACCTAAATAAGCTTGCCATTGGTGTGGTAGAAGGCATATTAAAAAGTTTACCCAAATGAGTATGATCTTGATATATCTTGATCTTGCAGCTAGCATGGAGGAATGATGTTCTGAACAGCGAATCTGCAGTTAACTAGATGAATTCTAATGATTTTGATGGGCCCATCCAAAAGTGTGCTTTGCATTACATAAGCACAAGTAAATGATAGCGAATGTCCTTTTAACATGGCTTTTTCCTCCTTTGAAAGTATGCTATATGACAGTAAACATTCAAAGTCAAGTGAATGGGACTGTTGAATCTGAGTATCAAAGGTGTTTGTAAAAATACTTAATAGCAAATGCCTTTAGCCAGTGAGGGACAGAAACCATGCCATGAGACTTCTCTGCCGGTTACAACTAACCACTATAATTCAAGGAGCTCTGAATATGCATAAAGAATCATTTGCCATTCATCTGTCACATTAAAGAGATAATTAGTGAAGGATGTCACATTAAACCATTAGCAGAAAGAGACTTGGTGTTCGTGAAATATTTCTTGTATTGTGAATCCTTCAATAAACCCCAAAGTTTACACATGAAATTTTGGTATTTACTGGACACTCTGAGTACCATGTAGAAACGGAAATTGTGGAATGATCACAATTATTATTGATAAAAACAGAAAAGGGACTGAGTTTATTGCCGTTCCCGCAAATGCCACCACTATGCAGGCAGCAAGAAGCAATGAAGCCCCTTACTCAGACTATTGCAAGTGTTAACCACTGAAGAAGGAAACAGGCATTTTCAGTCTTGCCACCTGCTATTAAGATTTGCTGTTTATGTGCTTGCACATTGGTTGGTTGGTTAGTTGGTTGGCTGGTTGGTTGGTTTAGCAGTTATGAAAACTTAGCAAACTTCCTATGTCAGGTCGTAGGAAGTACTGACTGAGGAGCTGAAGTGTTTCTGGTGTCCAAGAAATCTGCCTCTATGCTCCAAGTAGCACTGGAGTACGTCTGCATCAATACAAATCCTGCAGCAATGAGTCGGGTACCACTCCTTACCACTGTAAAAAAACATCCACACCTCCTGCTATAGGCAGGTTTGGGTTTATACGAAGGAATTCAGTGAAAGTCCATAAGAACAAGATATATGTCATAAAAAAAACTAAATAACAAGAGTAAAAGTATTTGTATTGCACAGGGAGGACTTATTGCTTTAAAACAATATATTGCTTCACAATACTACAGAGTTAGTGTTAACTTTGTCATCCTCGATGAAGGACTCAAGGAATAAGTGAGGGTAGAAAATTTTTTCAGCTTATGCTTTTTCTAGAACAGAGGTAGGAGCAGAAGCCATAGAGTTTGTCTGAGGCCAGCTTAAGCCAATACATTTCTGTTGATCTGAAGCTGACCTCACTGTTTGAGGCAGTGATTGTGCTACCATTACCCAGCACTTAAATGTAGCCAAGAGATACCACACATCTAAAAGGTAGCATTTTTTTAAATAACAATACATGAAAACAACTGTAACTTTTAAGAAAAAAAAAAAAACAAAACAACCAACATGAATGCTGTAGCAAATACTCTAAATAATTTGGGTCTGGTCCAGAATCATTTTAAATCTGGAAATTAGTAGTCTTAGGGAAAAAGAGAGGAATTAGGGAAAATAATCACATATAAAGAGTATGATTAGGATCATTTAATATTCTAGTTACTAAAGAGTGCTTAATTTTTAAAATCTCCCTGCTGTTTATCACAGTTAATAGAGAGACGTATGAGAGCAAAAATGAGGGTGTCAATCCATTATACCCATTTTGTTATCAAGAGTAATCACCATGTGAAATCTGGGACTGAAAAAATGATGCTAATTTGGGTCCTGCAGAGACAGCAGCAATACAACCTGCGGCTCCCATTGTCCGCAGGGCTTGTTCAGGATGGGTTGCGACAGAAAGAAAGTGGTACTGTGCTTCAGCATCTCAAGTCAGGGGGACTAACCCAGATAACATGAGTCAGAGCAGCCCTCAGGCTGCTCCAAATTTATTATTTTTCTAGAAATTTATTCTGAGAGTTGTTCTTATTCTAGGAGTTCTAGTTTTTCTTTTATTTGGCTGTCCCTTCTTTTTTCTGCTGCCGATGCACAAAATGCCGTTCCAACACATCTGGGAAGGCAATACATTATTTTTTGCTTCAGTAAAAGAAGCCATCATTGGTTTTAAATTGTATGTTCCTTGGCTCGATCTTTATATTTCAAGGTAATTACAGATAAAAGTATCATAAGATCCTTTACACAACTTCCTACTTCGTGCCATTCTCACCTTCTCCAGAACTGGCTACAAGGTGAAATACAATAATGAAAATATATTTAACTTCTTAATTTCACTAGTTCACTAGTAAGCTGAACGTCAAAAGTTTTAGTCAGATTCATGTCTTGTAAGAATATATGCCATTTTGCATTCAGTCTTCTGTACATATAACATAATTCATGTTATCTGATGTGCAGAAGACAATCAAAGAAGTGAACTTTGAGACCTGTAATCGCTTATACTGTTTGATTGAAACCTGCCTGGTTGGTGCCTGAGAACGATTTTAGAATTTTCAATGCAAAACATAATATATTGTACTATATTAAAGCTGCTGCTACTACTTGTAGTAATACACTACAAGAAAAAAAAAAATCCTCAGACAATTTCTGGTGAAATCATTAAGCAACGAATTATATCTCAAAATGTTTTCAGATCTACTGACATTTCTGATATTGAATTATTTGCTCCTGACTAGAGATGAGACCAAAGCCGAACACCAAATCCAAGCCCTTGAAATCCATCTTTGCTGCTGACACCTCCTTATCGGTTACTCCATGCAGTTCTTTGTTGTGGGTTTTTTTCATGCATGGTGTGTCACTTCAGGAGGTAATGCTCCCAACTTTTCAGGATGGCATGGGACTGTCGGGAACAAAAAGCAGCTTCATAAAAGATGATAGAGTGATGAAAACTGTAGCTTTGATTTCTCTGTCAGTTTGCATATTAAGGGCTGGGGGATCAAATCAGTTGTAGGAGAAAGATGTATCCTTGATGCAGTTTAATCAAAACCTAAAACATGTACATTGGTGAGTGTCATACTGTCGATAAGTTCATTTTAGAGCTTAAAAAAAAAAAAAAAAATCCAAATTCTTTTTCCATAACCCTTAGAAACAATGCCCAGCACACTCCGTGTCTGAATAAAAGTGTCTGAGAAATAAGGGACCAAATTCTGTGCTTATAACAAAGCAATCAGGCATTATGGATAACATAACTCTTAGACTGCAGATCTCTTAGCTAAAGTTCAGAAGCAGCACATCAGTTTCAGAACTGTGAAGTCTAAAATATGTCATCTGAACATTTTGGGGGCTTAGTAAATGTACTAAAACAGAAACAAGATATTTTCCACAATGTTATTCTAACTGCATGTATTTTACAGGAAATGTGAAAACATCACTCAGTTAGATGGTGAGCCCCTTTCTTGACCTTGCAGACGATCTTCATCACTAGCTACAGGGTTGAGGAAGAGTGGGTCTGGAGACCTATAACCCCACAGAGCAATATGGCCTCAAGCTGGACAATAAAAGACATGTACTTTGAATTTATACTTGCCTATCTGCCTGATACTGGCCCATGGATATCTTTGAGGTCGATAATTTTAAAGGCAGGAATGGACTATTATGATTATCTTGTTTGACTGTAACACACATGAGAAAACCTTATCCAGTAATTCCTGCATAAATCCCAAATAATTAATTGAAATCCCTCTATCTTTTAGGCTTATTCATCAGTTATGTACAGTAAAGTAAACCTCTGGCACTAGGATTTTGATTTCCATGCAGCAGGATTTTTGGTGCCAAGAAATTTCTTGTTTCTGTTCTCACAGAGCTTGCCACTGTGGAATCTGTGCAAAAAATGGAGGACTTATTTAACCATTGGAAATGTCCTGAAACCAGAACATGGTCTGAAATCTCAGGTGTCCCTAGGCTGGATGGCAATGTAATATTCTAATAAAATATTAGAGTCTAATAAAACAGCATCCCAAACTAGTTACAGCATGGTTTGAGATTATCATTGCTTAAGTGATGATCTAGCATCCCGACCTCTTCTGAGGGGTGTCACTTCAAGAGGGACTTCAATTCTCACACAGATGAGATGGAGAGCAGCCAGCATAGCAAAGGAATGCCATTTGCTATCATAGTTTGAGGTCTTCCTGACACAGAGATGTCTTCTTCCATACACTGATAGGGCCTGGGAACTTCTTGCTTGAGTTGGAGTTGACAGTTTGCAGACCAGAGACCCAGGTTATGTTTTCAGCACTCACAAGGCTCTGCTGTCTTTGATGAGAAATATGAATCCCAGCATTTTCCAACTATCAGCTCCAATCGTTTACAGGGAAAGCATGGATAGTGGGCTATGGTAACACTGTGCTTTCAACTTGTCATTGGAAAGATTTCTATGCAATACTAAATGGATTCCAGATTTACAATTCTCAGAAGATAAAACCAGCCACAAAATACATGTGTGTGCTTCACTTGGGAAGGGATCTCATTCCGCCTGCTCTGTTTCTACGTTCTAAGAAGTGGAGTATCTTAAGACTGTACTCCCAACCACACCAGCAGGTTGTGCAGATATGTCTAACTGCCTCCCAAGTAGCTTCTCAGATACTGACCATGGTGTACTGGGTGGCAACATAAAGATCAGCTTCAACGCTTGCCTGAGATGCTGGGTAAATCCTCAGATGGCAAATTTAAAGAGCGATCCATGTTGCCATGGCTACGCTGCTGTTAACTGAAGCAGGCAAGATTGGGGATGTCGGCATGATCTGCAGTGGTATTCTTTCTTCTTGTGGACCTACTTTTGTATCCCTCCCCATGCCAACGGGCATCAGAGCATCTCCAGTCAGAAGAGGATTTAGGCTGGAGCTGGGTAGATGCTGGTGGAGAAGTGAATAGCAGGACCCTACACAGACGCCCAAATGCACACTCAGTACCTGCGTCCTTATACTAACACAGCAGTGCTATAAATTGTGCTGGGGCTAGTCTGGACATTAGCTTTTGAAGGACTGAGCTAGTCAACTTCAATAAAAGCAGATTTTCATCCCTTTCTTTTTGGGGGTCAGTTCAGTTAAAAGACGTCAGCTACATGCATTCACAAAAAGAAACAACATGTTCATTTCCCCGCATTCACTGCTTACAGCTTTCTCTCTTCTTATTTCTCTAGAGTCAAAAATGAAGTTCCTACCTACCACAGAGCAAGCTGGGAGTCCAACTGCCTTTAGGACACAGAAAGAAAAAAAGAATCATCTAAACTAATTTATTCATTTAAGATAATGGCATCTTGGATGCTCAGCATTCTCGGTGTGTTTTTGCCAGACCGACACCTCAAAAACCATTAATGGGACTCCAAAAATGAGCAAGAAATGTAACCCATACAAAAATTAGAGGTAGCACATAAAAATCTATTCTCTTGTTTCAAATACTCAGGAATTTTTCCTGAACCACAGAGTAATACAGGTATCAGCAAAAAAGCCAGGAGAACAGGAAAGTTGCATTCAAAGTCAGAGTCCACATTAAAGTGGCAAGTGAGCAAATACGAGCAAATGCTTATTTTGTATTGCTTAAGAAAATAAGCTGTTTAACACTAAACAGTCTTCTGAGGCTGCTGGACCATCAGTATTTTAGGCCACACTATTTTCAGTCTGATATACACAGAAGAGGTGATATAACAGGCTGTTACGGGAAGACAGGTCTGGTCTACCAAGAATAAATGTGCATGGCGAACAGGTGGATTGCTGTTCAGTGCATGAAACTGTTGACCCAAAATATTTTGCTGTAAAAACACAGGTCCTTATAAAACAGGTTCCGTGAAGAATGTGGCAAAGGTCTGGCATGAGCAGGGACGTTGCAAGGGAGTTGGTTGCAAGGCTTTGCTTCTCCAAGCCTGTTTTGCTGCTCACATCTGCCCTCAATGGGCTCAGAGGGTCTCATAATGCACCTTTTTCTGCTGAAGCAGAACGTGAAGGTTAAGGACTGGCCAGATCTTACAATCTGTAATTTGGTTGTTTAGTTAAAGCCTAGAAACCATAGCACAGTGTGAGGATCACACCTTGGATTTCCAATTCAGCTTTTATTTCCTGTCAAGTGCCCCATTCAATCTCCACTGAAGGTAACGTGGGAGTCTTTCTCTTCAGCTTCATTGACTTTTGGATCAGGCTGTAGTACATGCTACTTAAGAAGCGACAAGTTTACATCATCTTTAAAACTGGCTAGGCACCATTTAATGGATCAGTAATGGCCAAGGGCAGAATAATTAAAGCAGTATCTCAGTGGACTTAAGGAATTAGAAGAAAATGGAGATTTATGGAAAAAAATTCATTGTAAGAATGAAAACAATTTTCCTGCAATTGATCTGATATGCAGATGAGTGCACCTTTACTCAAATTCATCTCTCTCCTCTCTTACTTAACTGAAGACTTGACCCCAAACCCGTTAAAACAGGAGAAAGTCAAGTGTAGGTATATCTGTAATAATTCACAACCTTCTAATTCTACATTCAGCTTTCCTCATTTTCCCATCTTCATCAAATACTTCTTTTGGTGAATAACAGTAATGCCCAAAAGCGTGCATCCTTGAAGTGCTGTTTAAATATCGGATATTCTTGTCCCACTTGTATTACAACATTGTGTTTCAGGAGTACGCTATTTAACCTGGGACTCCACCAGCACTTAGGTCTTACAAACGAGGGGAGAAACTAAAAACAGTGAAAAAACTCTGTGGATTTATAAGCACAGCATCCGCACTGGTATGGCATTGTTAGCCCTGATTACACGAGGCTCAAAGCCATGGCAATACAGCAAGCAGTGTCACAGAAGGTTTTGCAGATCTGCTGTACAGTAACTTAGAGCCTGCAAATTAATTAATTATGGAGGAAAGGGGTACCTCAGAAATATTCACACATTCAGATCAAGTGATGAACCTGACATGAGAAGCATGGTGCCTGCTCAGTAACGAGCAGTCAGGTGTACCAAAGCAAGACGAAAGCACACATGAAATGTGCACACATGAAATGTGCACACATGAAATGTACACACATGAAATGTGCACACATGCCTATGTATGCCCATATTGCACACCCTGTTGTGGGTAGCTTTTGAATACAACTGATGTCTTAACTTCAAACCATTGACGGGAGCTGGAGGGGTTACCGACCAAGGATAATTCTCTCTCAGAGAGACTGTGATGTGGGTAGTCGTTGAATGACATATAATGGTACCGTGTTATTCAAGACTCAGAAGATGGTGTGGTCTGCTGGAAACGTAAATCAATACAGCTTTCAAAGTACAAGAGAAAAATGCAATCACCCACAAACACATGGTTTTCTTCCAGGGCTACAGTATTTCTGATTGCCAGATCAACCACCTAAATCAATCTGGACCAGTCTGGAGGAAGCATAATACGTTGTCATACATTGCCTCTGAACTAGGCTTTTGCACTCTTTAATCTGTTTGGCCTCTCTAATCTACTCCACTAAAGCTGGAAGTTTCTGAAGAAAATAGTTTTCATTTCAAAGGCTGGAGTGAAGAATGTACTTTATGCTGCCAGTCATGCCAGCCATTATTGATTGATTTGTGCAGTAAAGAAAGCTTAAAGTTGTTAATTGCTGTTTGCTGCTTGTGTGTATTTTTATGGTGTGAGCTATCGGCAGGAAGAGATGAGGATGGTTCTGCTGAAGGCCGACAACAGTGCGGACTGCTAAGCAGTAGCATGTGTGAGCAGAAATGAATGACTGAGAAAAGAAGATCTAGCGAGATGTAATTAGCTTTGAACTACAGCTTCCTCTTCATTTTCAGTCAAATGTGTTCAGAGGAGTATGTGTCTTTTGTTGGGAAAATGCCAAGTAAAGACGGGTGGTAGCATTTGCACAGCAGTGGAGAATGAAGCTGAGCAACATTTCTAGGTTTCATTCCAAGATATTTGGACAAACATGAAAAACATTTTGAAAGTACTTATGGGCAGAGATTTTTTTTTCCATGTTAAAGTTTTGCTCATTCTTAGGAAATTTTTATTCTGTTCTAAAAGACAGGTCACCTCTTTCCTCAAAAAAAAAAAAAAAAAAAAAATCTGGAAATGGCTAAAATAACCACTTTTCTGTTTTAATTTTTAAAATTCCAGTGGCTTTAAATGAATGACAACATGGAAATATGCAGATGGTCATTCTGACTGTTTTCTCAAACAATCCAGAGAACAGAGTATTCGGTGGCTATTTAGGACTGCAGCATTTCCTTCCTTGGCTTCTCCATATCCGAGTCCCCTCCACACTGATTCTATTGTACTTAATATCTCCCATTGTTCCTCCTTATTAGGGAGTTTTATTTCCGTCCATTGAGTAAAATGACATAATAAAAGGAAATTTTGGATAATATAATCTTTTTTTTCCATAGGAAATTATTCTCCATCTCTTGGGTTTAGGTGATTCGTTTTATTTTGCTCCATTAATCAGAACATCCTGTTCAATCACTGGTGAAAATGAAATCTTAAGCAGAATTCAGCGATAGCATAGCATTTTTCCAGCTGTGCTCTCTCCCTGTCCTCACCAAGATGCCTTTCTCCCAGACGCTAGTGGATTTCCCTTTAGAGAGTGGAAATGGAAAATGGAATGGAAAACTGTTGGCTTCTATTCACTCCATCCCTGACATATTCAGCTGGGGAAAAGAGAAGACAAAGTCCTTTTCCAAATCTTTCAGAATCTCCTAGTTAACAAGTCTTCCCAAATACAAGCGATGCACATATTGATGTTATCAGTTGAAATAAATGTTCCAGAATCTCGCCATCCATGAAGATTTACAAATCTGGTTAAGCCAGTTGCATGAGTCATTATGCTCTTAAGAGCAAGTGGTAGCAAAGAAGAACTTCTGTTCAATTCCCTTTTGACAGCAAATCCATCGCTGTGATGCACCACAAGGTTCACACAGCCTCTGATGAGTGGTTTTACCATTCCAAACTGTTTAAAACACTCACACTCATAAAATATTAAACAACTTTGCTTTCTCCTGCAGGAAAGTAGAGGGAACCTTCCTAATTCATTTACAAAGGTCTGACTCAACTGCCACATTCATTGCATTACTTAATCAATTCCCATACATACAAAAACTTATTTCCCGCCAAATGTGTCCAAATTAATTGTACAATTTGGTGTGAAGCACATAAAATCTATTGCATATAAAAGGACACATGGCATGTGTATTCTGATACTAAATGTATTTTCAAAGTATTTTGAATTGTTTCCAAGAAATTATATGTGGATTTTGAACTTTTCCAAAGAAGCCAAGCTCTTTAACCAAGAACTTTATATAATCTTGTTAAATAAAGTTTTAAAAAATTATATCATCTAACTACAAGCAGAGTTTGCCTCTTAGAATAAACTCAATGTATTATATGCTGGCGGTAAGTGAGCTCTCTTATTGCATGAGTTAACTGTGTCTAACTTACCACGGCACATGACGTTATGAGTCAGCTCTACAAATCTGATGTAGTTAGGAAATTCTCCATAAAAACTGAAGTGGAAAAGTATATTCCCTGTCTACATACAGGAATTCATATACCTAATTCAGATTTCTGTTCTACTTTATATTTTATGCTTGCATATTGGCTCCCAGGCCATTTTCTGTGAAGGCTCACTGGCATCTGGATGTATTATTCCAAAAGGCAGCAGAACTAGAGTCTTATTCCCATTGACTTCTGTGAACTAGCCAAAATCAGAGTTGGGCTGAGTTTCAGGCTGGAAGGCTCCCGAAGCAGTCATCAGGTTCTGTCCTTCCTCTTTGGTTTGCAGTAGTGTGATGGGTTATGGAGGATTTGAGTAGCCTTTTTAACGAAAGCATTGTACCTGGAATTTACTGTCACCTGTTCATTAGCCATGTATGGCGATTTTAGCTTTATATTTCCATTTACTGTACTGTGAAAGTAAGGTTCATTTCTACCTCCTCCTCACTTACGATTTCTTTACATGATATGAGGTCTTCTCCCGTTATATAGTAGAAATAGCATTTCTTAGTATGACTGTTACTCTTTAAAGTATTAAATTAACCACTTTAATCCCATGTTGCTAGCAAATTTCAGGAAATTCTCTCTTTTTTTAATATTTTCTCCTTTCAGAATAAGAGGGAGATTAAGGTATACCCCAAAGATTTCAACATTTGGCACATTGGATTAAATCGAAGTCTCAGCATTCACTTGAAGGAAAACAAGAAAGTAAGTTTCTAAAATTTACACTTTTATTATGTGTTCATAATTAGAAATAAGTGTTTAAAAGCATCAGCTGGTTTAGTATACGCACGTTCACCTAAATTAACAATTAGCAGTAAAGAGAAATGTGACCAATCCATGTATGTCTCTGAGACAGCAGATCCCAACAGCAGTTTTGGAGCTGCCCGCCAGCTCTGTGCCTCTGCTCGATGCCCATTAGCAGTTACCCATTCCTCTGCTTGAATACGCTGTGTCTGCTGGATGTCCCTCTCCATCCCTTCTCCTACACCAGGTCTAGCCATCCTTCAAGGAAAAGGGACCCCACTATTCCCGAGGACGCTAAAAGACTATGCACTCGTAGTTCTCCTGCAGAAAATATTTCACTTATTTAGAATTCAGCTTAAATAATTGATAATATTGCAGAACATGACAAACATATGGCCTCTTTTCACTGAAAAACTTCCAGCAGGTCTGTAATGTTAAAAAAATTACTCTTGCAAGCTTATTCTCCTTTTTTGACTATTCCTGAATGCTCAGCACAGAGGCCCTATGTGAGTTACTAGGACTCTACAAGAAAGTAAGTATTCTTTTAAAAATAAATTCAAATTAAATGTAATCCTTTTAGCTTTGTCACTTTTCAAGAGCAAATGTGTAGCAACTCTACAATTAGCTGCCATTTCTTCTCTATAATATTAAAGGAACTCACAGATCTTCAGTTGCCATTGAAATGTCTCTGTAAACTGTGCAACCTTTCACACAAAAGATAATTATGAGAGCGCTAACATTCATTTGACCACAACCAATAAATAATTTATGAACTGGATGTTTGAAATTATGCAAATATTATAAATACTTTTTGTTGCCTGTACATCTGAGTAAGTATGATTCAGAAGAAAGTGTGCTATGGATTAATAGATTCAACATTTAGCAGATTTGCATTTTTACAGTATTCTTTTCTTTGCTGGTTCCTACTATCTTTAGTATCATAGCTCAGAAAACAACCCCTGACAATACTGTCTCTAAGTGTATTTGAATATCCTGGCATCCCTATTCATCAGTCTCTTTGATGCTTAAAATATTTTTGCCTTCCTTCCAGAGCTTGTTATAAAGGGAGAGAGAAGTGCTAGTATCAAACTCACCACAAGCCTTTTGGCCCCCCTACCTCCTGTATTTATTTATTTATTTAATATATATTTGATTTGTGTACTATTTTGTGGTAAAACTAATTCTGGTGCTGCTGTGAATGTAATGCTAGCCTTCAGCAGCATTCGGCTATTGTTATCCTTATTGCCTAAGTACTGGAAGAACATTGATTAACGTATTTTAAAACCAGGATGGACTATTATGGTCAACTGGTCTGACCTTTGCCATGATGCAGGTTGTGGAGTTCTCCCCAGTAATTCCTGCAACAAGCCCAGTCATATATGACTAATAAACTGCGGTTGCACTAATGACACTTTTTGGCCACCATCCTCTAACCCGTGGTCATGCAGAACAAAAGCTCATGCAAATTACATCTGCGCAGAAGAATATTAGAGTTGAGTGCTTAAGTAAGTTTAGCAAATTCGTCTGTGCAGCATGGCCTATTGCAAAGGTCAGAGAGCATTTTTTATGCTTTTCCAGAATTATGGATAGTTATTGTTTGATCTTCTGGCCTTCAATCATACTGATACAGTGGAGTTTTGCATTCTGGTTGTCAAACACAAGTAGTATGTAAAAAAAAAGTGCAGTTACAGTGCATTTTGCTAAGAGATCTGACAGAACTCACAAGTATTCTGACTTTTTTTCCTCCAGAGGATTTGTAATTTGCCTGAACAAAATGACCTTCCAGTTCCAAGCAAATGCTTAGAAATATATACAAAGGCTACATACATTCATCGTCCTGTGTAATGCAATTGCTGCCAAACCTCAAATCACAGGAAACATATGTAGTTTCATCTTCTGTTACAGCAATGAAGAGTGAAGCTGCGAGAACCACTAAGGCTTTATAAACTATTCAAGCGAGCCTGTGCTCTGCTTCATGTGACCACAGGTCTGCTGGTTGTCTTTTAACGAATCCATAAGAAATTCGTGCCTCCATTTGGTTGGCTTCGTGTTCCCAGCCCAGCTGGATCCAAGATTCAGTGTGGAAATCAGTACGGATGCAAAATGGGCTGGCACTGAGGAAATCGTTCACATGCAACCCAGGACACTCCAGCTTGTGAGATCTGCCCAAGAAACTGGGTGACAGGAGTGTAGCATCTCTGCTTTACATAAACTTTCCTGTTATGCTCATACTCCAGTGAAAGGAGGATGCAATGATATTTTATGAAGAAAATACTCCAGCAAACAGAAAAATCAGTTCATGGAAATATAAAATTCTCTTGCAATAAGAGCTTCATTTTTTTTCAAAGCCTCTTGCTGACTTCTGTAGGAATCACCAAGCACCCCATACACAGGAGGTTTGGTCTTTAACTCAGCAAAGGTCACCACTCTGTATGGAGAAAAGCACTAAGGACAGAGGCGGTCCCAACAAGTATAAATAGTTTTCAGCACACATTGGGCAACTATTTGGAGAACAAAAATAGTCTGTGTGCGAGGCTGTGGGGGTGGGTGAGGGTAGTACAAGTGCCAATTCAAAGCCAGAGACTGGCTGACCTAGATGGGCTTCCTGACCTTTTTCCATCCTGAAAGCCTCCCGGTTCCTCGCTGGACTGGAAGTCGTCTGGCTGTAATTAGGGGCGGTTGCTGCTTTCTCTGGCTTCCTCCTTCTGCACGTTAGTTGTGTTTGGCATGAAGCAGCGATGTTTGAAGAGTGCTCGTGCCCCCCCTCCAGCATTTGGTTAAGCCAATCAGTGGAAAAAATGACAATACTGTCTGGCATGGAATACAGGTGTTAAAATACCTTTATTAAAATAGAGGAAATAACACCTATTAGGAAGTGACCCTGAACTCACACATTTTATTATGGGTGGGAGAAGGCATTTTCCTTTCAGCATACTGTAAATGCTCTCGTTTCTTTCATGGTATTTAACAGTAGGAATGGGTGCAATCTATTTTTATTGCATACAATTTTGTTGTAGACTCATGGAGCGCTGAGCAATGACTTAGCAGGTTCCTTTTTTTTTTTTTTTTTTTTTTTGGCGGAAATTTAGCCAAATCATAAAAACAAACTTTAAAAAAACTCCACTGGCAACTTTCCAGCAACAGTGTGTGAGGTTGTTCCTGTAGAGCTATAAAGAAGAAGGAGAAGAAAAATCATCAGTCAGACAAATTTGAGCTCGACGACCTTCTTCGGAGTTTCTTCTGAGAAATGACATTCTTCTCTATCAAGCAGG